>NC_037683.1:37512718-37812718 GCF_003255815.1 Theropithecus gelada | reverse complement strand
CACAATAGCTACAAAAAAAAAAAAAAGAAAAAGAAAAAAAAAACAACCTTAGGAATATACCTAACCAAAGATGTGAAAGACCTGTACAAGGAAAACTACAAAACACTGCTGAAGGAAATAATAGATGAAACAAATGAATAGAAACACATCCCACGCTCCTGTGGGTAGAATCAATATTGTGAAAATGATCATACTGCCAAAAGCAACCTACAAATTCAATGCAATTCCCATTAAAATACCACCATCATTCTTCACAGAACTAGAAAAACCAATACTAAAATCCATATGAAACCAAAAAAGAGCCTGCATAGCCAAAACAAGACTAAGCAAAATAACAAATCTGGAGGCATCACATTACTCCACTTCAAACTATACTTCAAGGTCATTGCCACCCCAAGAGCCTAGTACTGGTATAAATCTAGGCACATAGACCAATGGAACAGAATAGAGAACCCAGAAATAAACCCAAATAATTACAGCCAACTAATCTTCAACAAAGCAAAGAAGAACATTAAGTAGGGAAAGGACATCCTATTTAACAAACGTTGCTGGGATAATTGGCAAGGCACATGTAGAAGAATGAAACTGTCCTCATGTCTCATCTCATACAAAAATCAAAAATCAACTCAAGATGGATCAAAGACTTAAATCTAACACCTGAAATCATAAAAATTCCAGAAGATAATTGGAAAACCCCTTCTAGACACTGGTTTAGGCAAAGACTTCATGATCATGAACCCAAAAACAAATGCAACAAAAACAAAGATAAATAGATGGGACCTAATTAAACTAAAAAGCATCTGCACAGCAAGAGAAATAATCAGCAGAATTAACAGACAATCCACAAAATCTTCATAATCTATACATCTGACAAAGAACTAATATCCAGAATCTACAAATAACTCAAACAAATTCACAAGAAAAAAAAATCCCATCAAAAAGTGGGCTAAGGACATGAATAGACAATTCTTAAAAGAAGATACACAAATGGCCAACAAGCATAGGGAAAAATGCTCAATATCACTAAGTAACAGGAAAATTCGAATCAAATCCACAATGTGATATCACCTTACTCCTGCGAGAATGGCCATAATCAAAAAATAAAATAAAAAATAGATATTGGCATGGAAAGTTGAACATTTTCACATTTTGGGGGATGTAAACTAGAAAAACCACTATGAAAAACAGTGTGAAGTTTCCTTAAAAAACTAAAAACAGATATACTGTTTGATTCAGCAATCCCTACGAGGTATCTATCCAGAAGAAAAGAAATCATACAAAAAAGATGTTTGCACATGCATGTTTATAGCAGTACAATTTTCAATTTTAAAATTATGGAACCAGCCCAAATGCCATCAATCAACAATTGCATAAAGAAAATGTGGTATACATTGGAGACTATTATTCTAAGTGAAGTAACTCAGGAATGGAAAACCAAGCATCATATGTTGAGTTCCTCCCACTCATAGGTGGGAGCTAAGCTATGAGGACTCAAAGGCATAAGAATGATACACTGGACTTTGGGTACTTGGGGGAGAGGGTGGAAGGTGTGGCAAGGGATAAAAACCACACACTGGGTACAGTGTGCACCGTTCGGGTGATGGATGCACCAAAATCCCAGAAATCACCACTAAAGACCTTATTTATGTAACCAAACACCACCTGTTCCCCAAAAACTTTTTGAAAAAAAAAAATAGAAGAGTGAAGACCTTCTGGTAATGTTCTCTTTTGATGGGTACACCAATTCCAGAAATCACCACTAAATAACTTATTTATGTCACCAAACACCACCTGTTCCCAAAAAACGTATTGGAAAAAAAAAAATAGAAGAGTGAAGGCCTTCTGGCAATGTTCTCCTTAACCCATGATGTGTTTTAAGAGGAGTGAACCAATGTTCTGTTTCTGACTGATTATGAGGCAGCATATGTACATTAAAGTTTTTCACCTGCATCGGGCCTTCATCTTTTATCTATCAAAGTATAAGCCATCCATGTATAAGGCTGGCTGAAATTCTTCACAAACAAAAGTATACCCCATAAGTACACATAAGAGATCCCCTTTCACCTCTATCATTCATAGAGGCATAAGCAAGGGAAGAAAATATTCAAAGATAAGTCTCATGATAGTAGAGAAGTCTTGATCTGTGATATTGGTTAAAGCTGTTCACATCAAGGATGTCATTTTCTTCTGGGGAGAAACTTTCCTGGTTAGCTTTACCTTAAGGATTCCAATCTGTGTACAGTTCCAGGAATGTGGAGGGACTCTTCTGAGTTTTGAGACTATGAACCCGAAGTTTAAGTTCCCAAAGTTTTGCTGTAGTATGGATGGCAAGGACAGTCTTTCTCTGATGTTCTCAGCAGATCCAATCTTCAGGTTCTAGACTGTGAAGAGGTTATTGTCCTCAGTGAACCATAAAAAGCTTTCTTTACATGGTGAAAATACACTGTGGCATAATAATCTACCATTATAACATCAGCCCTCTTGCATGGAAGCTTTTCTACAGTCAGAAAACATGCATTGAAAGTAACAATTGAATGAAATCCCTTTATAAATGTTTAAATGGCCCATCGGGTAGCCAAATGTACCTGAAGTTTTGATTGTCTTCCCAGGAATATGGATTTAATAAACAAAACGTTGGCTATAAACTATTTTAGCAATTTGGAAGTCACCACAAAAATATATATTTAATTTGGATCATTTTATCTTCTCCATGATGAGTAATGGAATGCAGAACTTTTAATAACAAAAGTTTTAAAGACTCAGGAAGGACAAGGCTGCAACTGTTCTGGTTCTCCATGAGTCCATGTGCAGCACTGGACTTATGTCCTCTTGAATGCCAGTTTTTTCTCAAATTTAAGTGCATAGCACTGATAACTAATGGGTTATCATAGGTAATTTGACATAGACCATGTATCAGTTGATTTAACACGAAAATCTGGCGAAGTATTTTCTTGGTATTCAATTTATTTTTGTTCTACTTATGTTAGCAGTTTTATTAAACAGTGTTTTTGTTAAAGTTTCAGAAATTCTTACCCTGTCCAAATGATACAAACTTAAAGTTATTAGAAACCTGTATTCAAGAGTGTTTTTCAGGGTCCTTTCCATCCTTTCATGAACCTCCTAAGATACCATATTCTAGGAGTTTGCATGCTAGTGAAGTTTTCAGAAACTATATCAGCATTATGCAGTTAACTGTGGAAATGACTTTAAAGAGTAATTGTTAAAGACACAATTGACAAGGAACTTTGGTTATTTCTGTGGTCTGCAATAACCTAATATAATAACCTTAATTATGATTGATAGCATATACTCAGACATTAGAATTTTAGAATCCCATACAATTTTGGAGCACAGATTAATATTATTCACTAAAATATAACCTGAAGAAGATTAAACATTATTTTCATTTTGACTATTCCATGCAACTAAGCAAGTCAAATAATCCTATTTGCATCTCTTTTGGATGCTCCAGGGGCCTCTGTAGCATTCAAAGTTAGGGGTTAGAAAAGACAATTTTAAAGCTGAAATTTGATTTTTGGGAAGCCTATCAAATATGTTAAAAGCTTAAGACCCTTGCTATTATGCTTAACCAGTTTGACAATGAGGTGTGATTCTTATAAACCCTTTATAATCCTTTACTAATGTTTGTTAAAGAGCAGATCAGTGCTTTAAGAGAGTAGAATGATTGTTACTAAAGGCTCGGAAGGATTGGGGGTAGGAATGAAGAGAAGCTGGTTAATGAGTACAAACATAGAGTTAGATAGAAAACATAAGAAATAAGTGTCTGATAGCAGGTACACTTGGGGTCCGCAACCCCTGGACTGGCACTGGTCCCTGGCCTGTTAGGAAGTGGGCTTTGCAGCAGAACATGAGCAGCTGCGAGTGAGCAAAGCTTCATCTGCATTTACAGCCGCTCCACATCACTCACATTGCCACCTGAGCTCTGCTTCTTGTCAGATTAGTGGTGGCATTTGATTCTCATAGGAGTGTGAACCCTATTGTGAACTGCACATGTGAGAGGTCTAGGTTGTGCACTCCTTATGAGAATCTAATGCCTGATGATCTGCCACTGTCTCCCATCACCCTCAGATGGAACTATCTAGTTGCAGGAAAATAAGTTGAGGGCTCCCACTGATTCTACATTATGGTGAGTTTAATAATTATTTCATTATATTATATATATTACAATGTAATAATAAAAGGGATATAGTACACAATAAATGAAATGCACTTGAATCATCCTGAAACCATCCTCCCCACCCCATCCATGGGAGCAATTTCTTCCACAAAATTGGTTCCTGGTGCCAAAAAGATTGGAGACCACTGATGTACAGCATGGTGAATCTAGTTAATGACACAGTGTTATATATTTGAAATTTGCTAAGATTGCAGATCTGAAGTATCTTCACCACCTCACCCATACAAATGATAATTATGTGAGTTGATTGATGTGTTAATTAACTTGATTGTGGTGATCATTTTACAATGTATACAAATTATCAAATCATTACATTGTGTAAATGAACAATCTAGCCTGAAAATGTATTTTAAAACTTTTCCTTTCCTTTTTTCTCCTTTTTTCTCTAGTCTCAAGATACGACATTGAAGCTAGCTGGAGAAACCTTTTCTTTTTAGTCTTAAAATATACCCTTGAAATGTACTTTCTTTGAAATACCATGTCCTTCCCTTTCCCTTTCTTATACACTCCCTTACACCATACACATTTATCTAACTGTATTCTTGTTTCTAATTGTGTCCTTACTTGGAAGTTTCAGTGGCTAATCTTGAAACAGACCTTCAGGCATAGAGAACTAGCTGCAAAATTTCAGAGATACCTCAAGGCAGTTGGTCATTGTTGAGATGACACCAGCCCATGATCCAGGTGGACCACAGCTTGAGATAGCCACTGGAATAAGACACACAGACCTTAGGCTCAGCACACTTCCTGCATGTTTCCCATTCCAAGTTTCCCCTTTTAAGCCCCTTGCCCCAGCCTAAAGTTTGAAGTGGTTGCTTTGGAAGTGAATCCAGCCACTTAACCGTAGCTAGTTATGGTAAATAAAGCAACTTTGTTTCTACCATGTTTTGCTCTTGTTGGGTTCTACACAGGTAGAGTTTGGTTACAGTTGTACACTCCCAGTATTAAAACTTTTTTTCTGTCAATTATACCTCAATAAAGCTGGAAAAAGGAAAAATGAAAGAATTAGCTGTGGACTGAAATAATATATTCGCAAATTAGTTATTCAAAGAATGACAACTCATAACTATTCCACAAAAGACTATCAAAACTAAATAATAAGCAAACAAGTAGCCCTCCAAAAATTGGGCAAAATACCAGAAGTAACACATCACCAAAAGAGATATGCGGATAGCAAATACGCATATGATGAGATGCTTAATATCATTATTAATTAGGATAGGCAAATTAAAACTATCAGATATCTCCACACACACATTTGGAAACGCTGTATTCAAAAGCACAAGCAGTATCAAGTGTTGGCAAATGTGGAACAATAGGACTTCTTATATATTGCTTGTACAAATGCAAAATGCTATAATCAACATTGAAGTTTCTTATAAAGTTAAACTTACACTAACCTATGACCCACCAATTCCACTTGTATTTGCTCCAGTGAAAAGAAACAATGGTTTACACAAAAATCGATTCCAGGGTGTTTATAGCAGGATTTTTTTCGCTGTAATTACTACACACTGGAAACAACCAGATGTCTTTCAAATGGTGAATACCTAAACAAAACACATACATCCATAAATTGGATACCACATAGCAAGAAAAAATAATGGGTTCTTGGTTCTCACAGCAACGTGGGTGAGTTATACATGCATTTGACTAAGTGAAAGAGGTCAGACCCAAAGGCCACATATGCATGATTCAATTTATATGACATTCTGGAAAAGATAAAGCTATAGGAAAGCTATAGATACCACATCAGTTAATTTTCGTGGGTTAGGATTGTGGAAGTGGTTGACTGCAAAAAAGGACAGCAAGAGGAAATTTTTCTGGTGATAGAATAGTTTTGTATAATATTGTGTATATATAGATACACAATTCTGTGCATCTATATATAATACTATAAAGAGTGATTTCTACCATATGTAATTTTTAATAAATAGCCAAGACAGAATGCAGACTGACTCTAACTGTATTAACAATGAGTAATATTACCTCATTTAAGGAGGTAGAAAAAGAACAAACAAATTAAAGTCTGAGAGAAAAACATTGTAAAACACTGTTTGACCAAATATCATCAGCTAATAAACAAAAGAAATAGACACAAGCGTGGTACTCTAGTTGGTAGAGTTTTTCTCTCAAGAGCATGAAACAGCAACTCTGAACTACTTTACTGGTATCAGCGCATACATTGTAGATAATGAAAGCCATGTTTCTCACTCTGATATAAGTTAGAAATAATCAAAGAGAGAATGACATAATAAACTCTGTAGTGTTGGGTTAGATTTAGAGTTATTGGTATGATCTCATTTAAAAACTATACATACAAAAAGTATACAAAAGTATGTATACCTCGGTTACTTTACATAAATGCATTTCCTGTCTCTGTCTGATGAGAGTTCACAGAAGCAGTGATACCCTAGCAGCAACTAATAAAACTAGGGCACAGATCTTAGTGTTTAAACATCATTACCTAATGATAATGAACCAAGGCCCAGTGGAGAAGTAGTTGGTTCCAGGACTGGGGTAAGAAAAACACAAATTAACCTTGGAATTTCATGTGGTTCCAGGAGGTAAATAAGTGATAAAATTTTAAAAGAGAGGAGGAAAAAAATGGAAAAAAATAGATGAGACATGTCAAAATGTGGTTCAGGAGATCAGAAGGACTTGTTTTCTGAGAACCAGTCACAAGACCCCACGGAAAAAAACAGGAGCTGATGAGAACAGGATGCAGCAAAGAAATCAGCCCAAACCAGCTAAAACCAAGATGACAATGAAAGCAGCTTCTGGTTGCCCTCACTGCTTATTACATACTAATTATAATGCATTTGGATGCTAAAAGACACTCCCACTGCAAACATGACAATTAACAAATGTCAGGACAACCCCCAGAAGTTACCTTATACAGTTTAAAAGAAGAGGGACCTTTGGTTCCAAGAAGCCTTTGCCCCTTTTTCAGAACATTCATGAATAATCCACCCCTTATCTATCATATAATCAAGGAATAGTTTTCTATAAATAGCTAGTCAGCAATTCACGAGGGCTGCTGCTGCTGCTGCTACTCTCTCCATGGAGCACCCATATTCCTCTACTCAGTTGCTTTAATAAACTTGCTCTCCCTTTGCTCTCTTGGCTCACTCCTGTTCTTTCTTGGACAAAGCCAAGAACCTCCTGGCCTAAGCCCCGATTTTAGGCCTCACCTGCATCAAAAAGACATAGAAGCCAATCTGAAAGCTCTCCTGTGACCAAAGCTAACACAATTTGAGCAATTAAATTAACAATTATAGTTTTATATTATAACCCAGATAATAATGTAAATATTGAGTTCATAGTAATATAAATAAATTAAGTAAATAAATAAATAAGTAAACTGGGCAGAAGAGACAATTCTTTCTTACACAAGAATTCCAATTAACACATTTATAAAAATGAGGGAGATAGGAAATAATCGTCAGAATGCCATATAATAATCATTGTAGGCAAAAAATTGTGAGCAAAAGGACACAAATAAACAACATATTTGCACAATCTCAAATTATTTGTCCCTAATTTATTTATTATAGTAACTGTACTATGAAGAAACCTAGTAGACATCACTGTAATCAAGGGATCAAGATTCGTATCACTCTAACAAGCCATACTGACATCACTGAAATGTTGCCATAATCCACTCATTCAGCAAAGCCTATTGCCTCTTTGGTATTTTTCCCCCAAATCCAAATCTTTAATATAATTGTGACAAAAGATCAGATAGACTTCAGATCCAAATTGAGAGGCATTCTACAAAATACTTGCAAAATTGTCAAGATCTTGAGGGACAAACAAAAACTATTGAACTGTCCCAAACCAGAGACAACTAAGTCAGGACAACTAAATGCAATGTAGGCTTCTGGATTGGATCTACAAGGACAAAAAGGACATTAGTTGACATATGCTGAAATATAAATTGTTTGAAGTTTGCTTATTAGTATTTTACCACTTGAGTTCAGTTAATATTATTTTACCAATGCTAATATTATTGTACCGATTATCTTAGCTTTTATAATAGTATCATGACTATACACAAAATTAATATTGCAAGCTGGGTGAAGCATCTACAAAACTCCCTGTATTTACTTTGCTACTCCTTTATACATCTGAAATTATTTCTATAAACGGTCAAAAACCCAAATGGAAACAAAAAAAAAAAAACAAGGCAAAACAAATTTTTTCTGAAGTATGATATTGTCAAAAACAAAAGACAAGATTAAAGAGAATTGTGCCAAAAGGAATGCATAAGGGAACAATAAAAACACATGTACAACATAACATCAAGAATTAGAGATATCACAGAGTTCAGTAAAACATTGTTCCCAGGCTAAAATTTCAGAATCCCATTCATTGCTCAAAGGCAGTTATACATTTTGGCCTTTGAAACCTGGCCTCAAGTTGATTTGACTGTAGGGTAGAATTTTGGTATGAGGTTAAGAAAACACCACAAGATAGTACAGATTTTTGGCTGAATGAAGTATTAATTCCTGACATTGTCCTTAATTCCTGACAAAATTGACATTAATTCCTGACAAAATACATGGATTTTGAGACTCACAAACACTGTGCTATACTAAGTCACGCAACTACCAATGAGAATATAAATGTTTCGGTCAGAAAGAATTAACACATTTGAATATATGGGGTTTGCTAAATAGTAAAGTATTTTAGGCTATTAACATCGTTAGATACAGTGTATGTTGTTATAAGAACCATTTATTTATGAATATGTCACAAAATACATAAAATATGTACTTCAACATAATTATTAATCTATTATGCTTTTATTCATGATTCACCTTTTTTTGCAAAAACAAATTAAAATTGATACACCCTAATAGATGCATTAATATTGAATCAGAAGATTATTTATGATTTCATAGGTCTAGGAAAATTTCTTATATGAAAGAAAGATGGAATTGAGTTATCTATATAAATATTGTTTAACAACAAATAAATTAGCCAAATGTGGTTATACACTAACAACTGCAAAGAATATTGCAGAAAACTGGCTGGGCACGTTGGCTTACGTCTGTGAGCCAGCATTTTGGGAGGCAAAGATGGGCAGATCACTTGAGACCAATAGTTTGAGAACAGCTGGCCAACATGGTGAAACTCTGTCTCTATGAAAAAATATGAAAATTAGCCGGGTATGGTAGCATTTACCTGTAGTCCCAGCTATTCAGGAGGTTGAAGTGGGAGGATTGCTTGAACCTGGGAGGCGGAGGTTGCAGTGAGCCAAGATCACACCCCTGCACTCTAGCCTGGGCAACAGAGCAAGACTCTATCTCAAAAAAAAGAAAAAAAGAATATTGCAGAAAACCACTTAGTAGATGCAAGAAGCCATTTATGTTCCTCCAAAAAACTGAATGTATAAGATCAGATAGTTTTGATTTTAATGATGATACTATACTAGTGCTATATTAAAGCCGAAATGACTATAGCCACACCAACTCTTTCTGTTTTTTTGGAAATGGAGTCTCCCACTGTTGCCCAGGCTGGAGTGCAGTGGCGTGATCTCGGCTCACTGCAAGCTCCACCTCCCAGGTTCACGCCATTCTCTGACAACAGGCGCCCACCATCATGCCCAGCTACTTTTTGTATTTTTAGTAGAGACAGGGTTTCACCGTATTAGCCAGGATGGTCTCGATCTCTTGACCTCGTGATCCGTCCACCTCGGCCTCCCAAAGTGCTGGGATTACAGGCGTAAGCCACCGTACCCGGCCAACTCTTAAGTGAGGAAACTAAATCCAGTAATGCGTTCTCTATTAGAACCCAAAAAATGCATTATTTGTTTTCAGTTAATGATTACATCTTCATCACTAAGGGAAAAAAAAACTCAGTCTTTATTAAAATATTCAAAGATATGCTAAAATATGCCATAAACCTACTTGTATGAATGTACCTGTCATTTTTCCTTTTGTGTATGCTCTGATCTTGACTAACTAGACTCCATGTTATCCCCAATATTTACAATATGCTTTCTGTTTTATAATCTGCTTGTTCTGTTCCTTCTGCCAGAAAAGTTTCCTTTTACATTTTTCTTCTAATGCACATCTTTTCATTCTTTAAGTATTAATGCAAATAATACTTACTCTAACAGAACTTCCACAGCAAAATTAAATATTTCCCTTATCTGTGCTCTCTCACTATTTGTTCCTACCTAGATTCACTCATTAACCCATCTGTATTAGTCTGTTTTCATACTGCTATAAAGATACTATCTGATAACTGGGTTTATAAAAAAAAAAAAAGGAGGTTTAATTTATAAGAAAGGAGGTTTAATTGACTCACAGTTCTACATGGCTGGGAAGGGCTCAGGAAACTTACAATGATGGTGGAAGTTTAAGGGGAAGCAAGCAGCTCTTACCACGATGGAGCAGGAGAGAAAGAGAGGAGGGAGGGTCACAGACTTTTAAACCATCAGATCTCATGGGAACTCACTATCATGAGAACAGCATGGGGGAAATCACCTCCATGATCCAATCACTTCCCACCAGGTCCCTCCCTTAACATATAGGGATTACAATTCTAGATAAGATTTGGGTGAGGACAGAGAGGCAAACCATATCACCACCTATCCAATTTTTCAACAAACTCATTTTAAATGCTTCCTATGTGTCCATTCTAAGAGCTGGAGGCACCTTGCTAAAAGCAGACATGGTCCTCAGTTTGAAAACATGATACAAAAAAATGCATATATGAGCCTGTGTGTGTTTTCTTTCAAAAGAAAGACATACAGAGAGAAAGGTGGATAAATAATAGACAGGTAAATAGATGTAGGTATTTATGAATACGTAAATGATGATATGTAAGTCTTACCATAGGATCTTGTACTCTTATATTTCCTAAACTGAAGTGATGACTGCCATTCTATTACTATCACCCCAAACAATAAAGCAGATTTTACCTTTTTCAGAAACAACTATGTTATCCTTGGAGTTAAAACAGCCTAACCATAGAAGTATTATAATAAAATGGAAGATAAAGACAACTTTAAAGTATGCTTATAATTACCTCAAAATGAAATGCAAAAAGCCGCAAAATGTTTCTATTTGGTTTTTATGGCAGGAAGTAGCCATCTTCTTCACATTTAAAATTTTGCCAATAGATCAATATACAGAATTATCATAAAATTTTATATGCGCAAGATGTTCATTTTGATCTCAAATTTTTCTACAGCAATTCTTTAGATAAATGAAATAATATTAAACTTGACTTTAAAGATAATCATACCTAACCTCTTGCTTGATGTGCTTAAAAACAAATGTATTAACCATTGAAAAATGTGTTAGCCCATAAAGAAAGGGAAGAAAGAGTATTTACTCATAACTAATTGAAAATATGCTATGTGGAAATTGTGATGCTAGGCTTTCCATACATGTCATTTCTTGTAATGTTGAAATCACAGTCACAACAAAGAAGAGGCTATCTCAGCTCATGTCTCTACCCCCAGTGCTCACAACAATGCCAAGTGCATAATGGCATTCAAGTTGGTGTTAGTTGAATTAACTTGTATAATATTAAAGAAAAATGAAACAAAAATCACCTAGCTATTAAGGAGTGGAATTGAAATTCTAACCAAATTTTCACTGAGTTAAAGATATTTTTGATGTGAAATTATTCATTTATTGAACTAACACAAAAGAAAAGTAAGTAAAGTGATTTTGTAACAAGTTCTACACACTATGAGCAAACTATGTGTCCCAACCTAAGAATGCAAAAAATGGGCATAAATAATGTCCCCATTTCCTTGTAGGGTCACAGGTCTTTGAAATTCTAGAGAAAGTAGAAATCTTTCATCTAAATAGCCAATTGTTTAAAATTGTCTTTTTTGACAGGAATGTTGTTGATTATATAACTCTAACCCTTTGAAAAAATTAAAGGTCAGAATAGACTTTCTCCTCTTTTCACTAAAGATGTTTATTTTTTTTTTTTTTTAAAAAAGGAACTTCTTGTTTTATTGTAAAAGGAAAAAAAATTAAAACTTGAAAAGTTCATTTCATTCTATCATTCATGAAAAGATCATTCTATACAATACACACTCAAAAATTTGCTGTCCAATGTTTTGGGGTATTCATCAACTTTCTAAAAAAAAAACCATCATATAATAGCGAGTCACTGAACAAAAATAATCTGTACTCAAATATATGTGAATACATTGTATTTCTTTTTTTTTGACATACATTGATATTTTTATTGAGGTTTGAATAAAATAATGACAATTGATAGCTAAAACAAGCAATACACGCTTAAAATTCAATGCTAAAAATTAATACATTTTATACATATATTTGTTATGTATAATAAAAATGCACTTAATTATCTATATACTGAATATTCTTTAGCTGCACAATCAGCATCAGTACCTGAGTATCCCTTGGGGAATGTCTACAACATCCATCCTAATGCATTATTGCTTTCATATTCCATTTAAAATGGAATGACTGGCTCAGTAAATATTTAGGGAATAGAATACAGGTATTTTCATGTTTATTTATTTAACTTTACGATAGTTCACGTTTTGAGGTCCAAACCAAATGCTGCCTCTTCCCTGCAGTATTTTCGGATCTAATATCAAAAACAGTTTCTCCGTTGCTGAGTTTGTCATATTCCTTGGCTCCTTGCTTGTTAAATAGATTATTTTCTATTTTTTAATCAGCCTTTTTGTTTATACTTTTGCCCACACGTGATTCAGATGCTGACATTTTAAGGCTGTTGCACACAAAGTCATTGAAACTCTGCAACCTTGTTTAATTATTAGTTCCTTGAAAACTATTATCAAGTATGTATCAGTGCATGTTAATTACAGATATCATTTATTACTTTTGGAAAATGAAAGGATCGTATAGTGAAAACAGCAACATCTTTGACAAAATTGGAGAGAATAGGTTTGCATCAGAAATCCACTACAACTCTCACTCTAGTCAGTTTACTTAGGTCTTTAAGCTTCAAATTCCTTCTCTGTTACATAAGGGTAAATAATACTTACCAAAAATGCATTTAGCACAAAACTGGCCCATATTAAGCACTCTTAGGCTTTTGTCAAAGCTTAAATAAAATTATGCTTGAGTATTCGCAAAATCTTGGAAACACAAAAACTTGTTATTTTTACAAATGCCTTCAACAGCATTTCTAATAATATAGTCTATGGACTCTTGAGCATCTCCAAGATCAAGGGGTTTATGAGGATAAAACTATTTTTATAATAAAACCAAGTCATTTTTTGCTGTTTTTACCCTTTTCCTCTCGTCTGTAGAGTAGAGATTTTCAGAGGTTACCTTATATGTAATATCATCATTCCAGAAAATAATTGTATGTATATTTATATATTCTTATAGTTTAAATAGTTCTCAGTTTCAGTTTCTAGTATAGTAAATATTATTAGCTATAACCCACATAAACAAAAGCTCTTGAGGTCTTCAACAATTTGAGTATAAAAGTATCCTGAAACCAAAAATTTGAAAACTGAGGTCTACAGATAGATGGAGTTCTGCAGTACTTTAGACCATCATGAACTCAGAAATAAAAATGCTACATAGTTTTCTTTTTCCCATTCTTAAAATTTGAAAAGAAATATTTAGACTGGACACACACATACATACACACAGACACACACACACACACACACACACACAAAGACTGACTATCTAAATACCTTCCAGGATGGCATTATCTTGCTGAACTAGCATAGCCTAAATCTGGTTATTGGTCTTGCTTTTATAGAAACGGACTGCTTTCAGCAACTCTAAAACTGAACAATGTTTTTTGGTCAAATATACCTAATGTATAAATATGCAAAACCCAGAAGAATGCATCAAAATGCTGGTTTTAAGTAAATTATGATGGTTATCTCTATTAATTTTGCCATTTATCTGAGGAGATCACTTTTCTACCTTTAGGAATCTTTATAGATTCTTCTTTATAGATCACTTTTCTACTTTTAGGGATCTTTATAGATTCCTCTTAATAGACCATCTTAATAGATTATCTAAATATTCCATTTGTCTAAAATGCATAGGGTTAGAGCAAAAGAATCTAAGATATAATATGGCATACTTCACTGAAACCATGGTAAGCTTTTGGAAATGACAAAAAGTTTACTGACCCAGGGCAAAATACTACCTTCTACTAATTTTAAAGCACATCATCGTGTTCTTTAAATTAAACTTGATTCTCCCCATGTAAATCTAACTCTGTATAATTTAAGCAAAAGACATTTTATTGTAAGGATGCCAGAGAATTCACAGCATCTATGGAAAGACTGGAGAAACAAAATTGACATAAGCACAAATATCTAAGAAAAGGCCTGGTGCTAGTGCACTATACAGTCAATATCATGGACACAGTCTGGTTAAGATACTACTGACAGAAGAGAGTGGATACTGCTCTTGAGAGTGTTATCTGCTTCACCACGAATAAGCCCTGAAGGACCCCTGCTCCTTTGTGTCATTAACTCCAAATCCCAAATTTCAAACGAAGCGTCAGATTGATCAAGTTAATTTATGTGTGTTTCCTATTTGCTAAGGTGTGGGGGTATTTGATTATATTGATTTAATCATTTGTTCTTAATCAACATAATGTAACCATTCTTAAAATAACAGAAAATTGATTCACCTTCATTCCAAAAAGAGCTCACCCAAATCTCATCAGTTGGTTCATCAACTAGTTCCAAGACAAGACCTCCAGGTGAAGCAAATTCGTCTTTATGTTTTTTTTACGAATCTGTTTCCATATCCCACAACCATATAAACAAGAAAAGGCTCACCACCACAAAAGTTCCCTACTTCATAGACAAGCAAAATAAAAGGAAACTAAAATTGAAATTAGTTTAAAAAAGGAAAGGCATGATTCAGCAAGGAAAGAAAGCTAGTAGAGGCTGAGGCTGTAGTCTTCATTTCTACGACTGTGTAAACAGTTGTAATTAATATTTTATACTTCTCTTTCTCACTAGCATTCCATGTTTCCTTTGCCTTCAGCTAATACCAGTTTTAGAGTTTTTGACCTGGTAGTGTGTATTAATTTTCTGTTGCTGCTGTAACAAATTATTACAAATTTAGTGGTTGAAAACAACACAATTGTATTGCTTCATAATTCTCGAGGTCGTAAGTCTGAAATGTGTATTACTCGGACAAAATCAAGCTGTTTGCAGGCTTGAATTTCTTTGGAAACCAGTAGGAGATAATCCATTTCCTTGTGATTTCCATTTTCTAGAGGACTCCTGAATTCATTGGCCTGTGATCCCTTTCTCTAGCTTTAAAGGCAGCTGTGTAACATCTTCAAATCTAACCCTAACTCTGACCTTCCTTCCTCCCACTTATCAAGGGCCTTGTGATTACATTAGAACTACCTGGGCAATCCAGGATACTTTTCCATTTCAAGATGCTTACATCAATCACAACTGAAGTTCTCTTCGGCCATGTAAGATTACATAATCACCCAGGTTCTGCCAATTCAAATGTGGACATCTCCGGGTGTCATTATTCTGCCTACCATATGGTTATGCCAAATCTTAATTCCTGTGTGACCTCAGAACTTTTTGTCCCTATAATTTAAAATAGCTTTAGTAATTTCTGTCAGCATTTTACTCATAACTGTTGTAGAAATAGGAGATTGAAACCATAGAATGATCTGCTTTGTTCCATCCACACTCTTTCCTAGGCCTACTGTATAGCCTGGCAACATAAAAAGCTTAATATGTAGAAAAGAAAACATCTTCAATTCAGAATAAATCATTTTTGTATCCCCTAGTGGAATCAGTTATCCCTTTTGTTCAGAATAATAAACTAAAAACTGTTGGCTGGACATTTCTTATGTATAGACGATTGGGTTTCATAGAAACAGATGTCACCCCAGTCTTCTACACTGAGATTCCCAGGCATGAGTATTCTGGCTAATGGAGAAACAAACTACATATTAATAGCTGAATAAGGGCATTTATCTTATCACTGATATAACCCTATTCTTGCAAATTGCTGTAAGACATTCAGCTGTAATTGAAACCAGGCAAGCTTTGCAGTGGCAATATCCATGCAATATCCAATATCCATGCTGTTGATCCTATACTAGCTTTCTGTCAAAATAGCTCCTTTTTGTAATTACAAGCACAGATATGGTGAGTTAATAAAGGTTGTTGCAGGACCACTACTTTCCACTAAATATACATTTGCTTTCTCTTCTTTAGTCCAAATTTTATTCAGAGCAGAAACGTGCCTAACTAAAAGACTATATTCCTTTGTCCTTCATCCAGGTGTGACCACATGGCAAGAGCTGGTCACTGAGACAAAAATAAAAGTGTTGTGAAAGATTTCCAAAACATCTGTGGAAAGTAAGCTGGCTTAGCTGATAAGAGGATCCTTTTGTAGTCAAGCTTTTCCCCATTTCTGTTTCTTGGCATTCAGAAATGATGACTGGAGCTCCAGCAATATTCTGGACCATGAGTTGAAAGTGGAAAGAATGTTAATCAGATAATAGAAAGAAAGTAGTTCACTCATGAACATGAAGATATACCATAACAGCCATAGACTACATTGCAAGGTGTTTTCTGTTAGAGACAAAAAATGTATTTTTTAAGTTGCTGCTGTTTTATTTTTCTCATTGCGTGTTATATGTAGCAAAATCTAGCTTTAACTAATTAAGAGATCACTGATATTCATATGAACAGGTGTTTTTTTCCCATCTGCCATTAAGAAACTCCCCCATTGTGGGACATTTCGTGAATATGTATATGAGGCACATATGTTACAATTTTTCTGAGGTCCATCCATACATTTCTTCCTAAAACATTTTTATCACTATTATTCCAGTCATGCTCCTCTCGATATCTGATCATAATACTAAAGAATTGTCCATTGCTCATGCATTCCTAAAGATTCTTATCTCCAACCATTGCATCTTCCTGGAAGAGGGGTGATAAGCTGTTCCACTTAAAGTATTTTTCTTAATAAGAGGGCTTTCCCGTAGGTGTTCAGGATGCTTCTTAATGGGGCGCTAATGGCACAGCAATAAATTTTTGGCTGTCAATATCACTAAAGGTGATTTACATGTCTGTAAGTCAGGCTCATATTTTCTACCTCATTCAATTACTCTCAAGATGCTTTACATAAATTCCTAAGGGTCAGTTCAGGACACAGAAGTGAAACCAAAGTATTGGGGATGTGAGAACCTTTATCTGCAAATAATTGGTGCTTTCAGGACATGCTTGGGTCTGAACTCCTGTGAAGGATATTCACTTGAGGATATAGTGCAGAAGGACACACCTGCCTCTAAGGCTAAGTGTACAGATGTCATCCAGTAGGGTCTAGTGGCCTAGTAACCGATGAAGGGCGCTTCTTAAAAGAAGTACTACTTCTTAAAGAGGAAATAACAAATGAAAGAAAGAAACCACGGCTGTTAAAATGATTATTCTGTTAGGTCTTGCCATGGTTTAATTACAGAAATTCTGAGCAGCATTACATCTGCTGCATCATAAGGCTGATTATCAAATTGCTCCAACTGAAACCTAAAGGTTAGGTAAAGGACTTGCATATAAAACACTTTCAATAAGAACTAAGTGAATTGGAGTAGCACACTCAAATATAATTTGAATCACATTGAAAATTTTATGTCTTAGTGAAATTTGTTCTATGATACATATGTCTATATGTTTAAAGGGAATGTCTCAATATTGGACAAATAACTGGACTTGTTGGTATGGGATCTTTGTCACACATTCTTGGATAACAATTTTTCTTAACTAAATCAGTAATGGAAGTATCTTCTACTTCCTGTTTTTCCAAATTTTTTAAAACTACATGGTGGTTTAAAATAGGAAATACCATGCTGAGCTTCTGACCTTGCCAGGTGATAACTGAATGCTTTTTATGTTTGCTGCTTATTGTAGGGGGTAAAAAGATATCTTTTGTATTAGTCTGTCCTCGCACTGTTATAGAGAACTATGTGAAAATGGGTAATTTATGAAGAAAATACATTTCATTGACTCATAGCTCACAGGCTTTACAAGAAGCATGACTGGGAGTCCTCAGGAAACTTACAATCATGGCAGAGGGCAGAGGGGAAGCAAGCATGTCTTACCATGACGGAGCAGGAGAGACAGAGAGAAGGGGGAAGTGCCACACACATTTAAATGATTTAAATGAGTGATCTCATGGAAGCTCACTCACAATCATAAGAATAGCAAGGAGGAAATCTGCCCCCATTATCCGGTCAACTCCCACCAGGCCCCTCCTTCAACTCCACATGAGATTTGGGCGGAGACACAAATCCAAACCATATCATTCTGTCCCAGGCCCCTCTGTAATCTCACGTCCTTCTCACATTGCAAAATACAATTATCCCTTCTCAACAGTCCCCCCATCTTAACTCATTCAGCATTAACTCAAAAGTTCACAGTCCAAAGTCTCATCTGAGACAAGGTAAGTCCCTTCTGCATATAAGCCTGTAAAATCAAAAACAAGTTAGTTATTTTTAAAATACAATGGAGACACAGGCATTGAGTAAATGCTTCAATTCCAAATGGTAGAAATGGATAAAACAAAGGGGCTACAGGCCCCATTCAAGTCCAAAACTCAGCAGATCAGTTGTTACATCTTAAAGCTCCAAACTAATCTCCTTCAACTCCATACGGCACATCCAGGGCATGCTGATACTAGAGGTGGGCTCCCAAGGTCTTAGACAGCTCTGCTTCTGTAGCACTGTAGGGTACAGCCCCTAAGACTGCTTTCATGGACTGGCATTGAGTGCCTGTAGCCTTTCCAGGTATATGGCACAAGCTGTTGGTAAATCTACCATTCTGGGCTCTGGAAGATGCTGGCCCTCTTCTCATAGCTCCACTAGGCAGTGCCCTATGGGGGACTCTGTGTGGGGGTTCCAACCCCATATTTTCCCTCCATGCTGTCCTAGCAGATGTTCTCCATGATGGCTCTGCTCATGCAGCAGACTTCTGCCTGGATATCCAGGTGTTTCCATACATCCTCTGAAATCTAGGCAGAGGTTCCCAAACCTCAATTCTTGCCTTCTACATGCTCACATGCTCAATATCAAATAGAAGCCGTCAAGGCTTGGGGTTTGCATCCTCTGAAACAACAGTCTGAGGTGTACCTTGATCCCTTTTAACCACAGCTGGAGCTTGAGTAGCTGAGATACAAGGTATCATCTCCTGAGGCTACACAGAGGAACAGAGCCCCAGGGCCAGCCCATTAAACCATTTTCCCCACTAGGCCTCCAGGCCTATAATGGGAGGGGCTGGCCATGAAGATCTCTGATATGCCCTGGAGAGGTTTCTCCCCATTACCTTGGCTATTAACATTCAGTTCCTTATTAACTATGTAAATTTCTGCAGCCAGCTTGAATTTCTCCCCAGAAAATGGGTTTTTCATTTCTACTGAATGGTCTGGTTCAAATTTTCCAAATTTTTATGCTCTGTCACCTCTCAAATGTTTTGCTGCTTAGAAATTTCTTCCACAGGATACTGTAAATCATCTCTTCTAAATTCAAAGTTCCACACACCTCTAGGGCAGGGGCAAAATGCAGCCAGTCTCTTTGCCAAAGCATACCAGGAGTCATTTTAACTCCAGTTCCCAAGAAGTTCCTCATCTCCATCTGAGACCACCTTAGCCTAGACTTCATAGTCCATATCACTATCAGCATTTTGGTCAAAGCCATTCAACCAGTCTCTAGGAAATTCCAACCTTTCCCACATCTTGCTGTCTTCTTCTGAGTCCTCCAAACTGTTTCAACCTCTGTCTGTTACCTAGTTCCAAAGTCTCTTTCACATTTTCAGGTATCATTTGAGCAGCACCACACTTCTGGTAACAATTTTCTGTATCAGTCTGTTCTCACACTTCTATAAAGAACTACCTGAGACTGGGTAATTTATGAAGAAACCAGGCTTATTTGACTCACAGTTCTGCAAACTTAACAGGAAGCATGACTGGGAGGCCTCAGCAAACTTACAATCAAGGCTAAAGGCAAAGGGGAAGCAAATACCTTCTTCACATGGTGGCAGAAGAGAGAAAGAGAACAAAGGGGAAAGTGCCACACACTTTTAAACCATCAGATCTCATGGGAATTCACTACCACAAGAACAGCAAGGGGGATATCTGCCCCATGATTCAATCCTCTCCCAGCACGCCCCTCCTCCAACTTGACATGAGATTTGGTAGAGGACATAAATCCAAACTATATCATCTTTAGATCAATAACAGCATACTAGATGCTAGGGGCTGTATTAATTAGCTTCAGTAAGGAAAACATATTTGGGATAGTAGTTTCAATTGGAAAACCACCTAATTAATTTCATGATAAAGCTCTGTATTTCCTTGTCTTAGTCAAACTTCATGAAGAATTAAGGGAGAATGTAACAGGAATCATCATTTCTGAAAATCTCCAGTTTTCTGATGTGTGATTCTCAGAACAATGTAGTCTTGGTTTTGAGTCAACATAGACTCTAGAAGATTCCATTTGGTCTTTCTTATAATCATGAGTTTCCCCAAGATAAGAATGCAGGTATGAATGTGTATTTAGCTGAGAAGGTGTATCTCTAGTACTCACTCAGAAATGTTGTAAGTTTACCCATCATAAGCCTCTTCCACAATTCCTGGTGGGTCAGGGATGTTACAATTACAATCTGTGCAGCAAGTAACCAATATTTTGTAAAGTAATCTTATTTTCCTTTATGCTGTACACTGTTACTGTCACTTGGGTGAATAGGTACAAGTCACTTTGGAGCAGGATAAGAGAGTCATAGAAAGTAATAAGATTCGATTACAGTATCTTTCTTCAAGTGAATCCAATCCCCCTTCATTCATAGATACTTGATGCCTTGAATTAATAACTAGGTGAAGGTTTGTACTCTCTATTTTGATGGTTAGACGAAATAAGCAGATTCATTATAACGGAATTATTTTCCCTGTTTGCTTATTTTATTTGTTTTTGTTTATGCGTTCCAAGTAGCAACACTTTTGTCTTTTCATCTCATTTACTCCCAGGAACAACATGAACAATTTCTGTGAATAAAGATCCGCTGTGGTCAAACTATTTTGTTTACTTTGTTTATTTATCCTTTTGCTTATTAAGGTAAACCATGCAGTGTTGGCCTCTGAACTAGTATAAGGACTTAATGCCTCTACTTAGTATCTGGCACTCCACAATTATTTCATCCTCATTTGAAATCAAGGATCTTTTTTCATCTACATAATCTCACATCAAAAGGCAGACTTACAGAGCAAAATCATTTAAGTATTTTCTTCTCTCACTAATTCAGCAGATAAAAGTTAACGTAGCAAACCTGAGACTGTTATCCTTCGTAAAGTCCTAATTATACTATTGGCATTTGATTGGCTTCTGTGGACTTATACTTGGGGAGTGTTCTTACCATTCCCAGAACTGATAAAAATGACTCACTATGCCTAGATGGTTTATACGAATAATATGGTGTCTGCTGAACACCTGTTTCACTTTTGGGATTCTGGAATTTTGGTACATGCTAGGCAGAGAACGCCTACATGACTAGCCTCTAGCCAAAACCCTAGGCACTGAGTTTCTACCAAGCATCCTTAGTAGACAGAATTTCACACATGTTGTCACAACTCCCTGCTGGAAGAATTAAACATGTCCTGTGTGACTACTGGGAGACAACTCTTGGAAGCTTGCACTAGGCTTCCTCTGGACTTTCCCACATGCACATTTTCCTTTTGCTGTTTTGTTGTGTATCCTTTGGCTATAATACATCATAGCCATGTGTAGAACTCCATGCTGAATGCTGTGAATCCTTCTGTTAATTCACTGAGTCTGGGCATGGTTGTGGGACCTCCTACGTACCAGTATATTTCTCTAAGACATTGATTAAGGAATTATTTACAGGCTCTTCTAGATGAGCAGGGTAGTAGATGAGTTACATATTTAAAGTCTGCTGCATCATTTCCATTTCCATTGGATTCATTTTTGTGCATAAAATTAAGAAAAATTTGGTATCTCACCTTTATTTATTGCTGAGTCCAAATTTAGACCAACATATACACAAACATTTGAACAATGCCCTACTGCTAGAATTAGAAAACCAAATCCGAAATTCTGGTAAGTATACTTGCACTAATAAATTCAATTTGATTCAAAATGTTATCCTTCTCTTGGTCAAGCATCATTAGATTCTATTCCCTATTCTCTATATATTTCACGTATATAGATGACAAAAAATTCTTCTAATTTTTAATTTTGTTTGTGTGTTACGTAATTGCTCCTCCATTTCCAGCAAGATGTCTGGATTTGATTCTAGATAAAATTGCAGAGACAAGAAACAAGTGTGAGACCAAAACAAGAGAATAATTTGCTTTACTTCCCTTAGAATTTCCTGCATTTTGGACATTACTATTTATTTAATAAAGAGCAACCCAGTCTCATCATCAAGGAGAAAAGAACACTTCCATTAGTAAGGACTCTCAGTAAGATTGGAAAGATTTTGACGTATATAAAAATCTCTATCATGTGTCCATTTCTTGGAACCCAACACTTATGTGATCAGTGCCCTAAATTTTACAAACAAGTCCTAAGCGAGGTTGTAAAATAAATAAAACTTTAATTCAAAAATCTGAAGAATAAAACTTCACATTAGGTCTGCAGTAACTTCAAATTGTAACCTTAGAGCATGAGAGATGAACTTGGATAGAAATGGAAAGGCTGTGAAGCATGTTTCATGCCTACAATGATTAATTGTTTGAACTGGTCATTTCTTTTTTAAAGCTACCCATATTCAATCTTAGCAGCTATCTCCCTCTTGTATGTCTTCTGCCTTCATACTCTTTTATGAAATAGGAAATTCTGTCCTCCACCACTTATTTTTACTGGGCAAGTATTTCCAGAAAAATGTACATGATTATTTGGTTATTTTTCTACTCTATATTATGAGTGTCCTTTTTTTTTTTTTTGAATGATAAAATCCAATTATATGCACCTTATGCAAATCACTTTTTTTTTTTTTTACATATTTTAAAAATCACATTTCATTCTGACTTATACAAAGGTTTGGCATCCTCTACCCTTTCTCTAAGAGACAATTAATGTTAGAGGAAGAAGAAATTCACACGTGTATTTTTCATCTTGCATTACTCATGGCTTGATCTGGGTGAATGACTATATGTTTTACAAGAGCAGGTTGTGTCATAGACATACACATTAAGTAAAAATATTATTCTTTCTGCTAGAAGAGAGTGAAAGGAGAGCTAGATTAAATAAGATGGTTCTTCTATGAGTGTCCTTTTATTCAAACCCTGACTGTTACATTTGTGTTCCCTGTTACTCAAATATTGCCAGCAAGGAAATCTACTCAAATTCTCTAAATCTAGATACCATTATCTGTAATAGCTAAATCTTGAATGGAAGTAATATCAACCAATTCTGGCTAACTTCAATAAAAATGATATTTGTTAGAAAGCTATGAAGTGTCTCACAGAAACAAACAAACAAAATCTAGAAAATTTGTCTCAAAAAAGTAGCAAAAATCCAGGGTATCTAAGTAACTGAATTAATGTGCAAGAGCATAATAACATAGTAACAATTTGGCTATGTAGCTCCTGCCACCACCATTGGACACTACTTACATCTCACTTACTGAAATGTCACTATTAGAAACAGAAGAATGAATTCTAAATTGTTTCTATTTCTTTTTGCTTTTGATTTTATTTTGCTTTATTAAAGTCTTTGAGGAAAAATAAGATTATCTTAGCTTAGGTTGGATGCCTACATGAATGCTGTATCTCACTTTCTCAGATTTTCCAAGAGTGTTCCAGCATGTGCAGGTTCCCTGCCTCATGGAAAAACTTATACTATGATGGTTTTCCAGAATATACTGCCCATCATATGATCCTACTTCCAGTGTTTATAAATTTCGTTATTTCAGCCCCAGGAACTTGAATACATTTGAGTGGTATTACACTTTAGAAACATAATTTTTTTTGTTTTTAATAATAGATTTTATTTAACTCCATATGCCCAGCATATTGTCATTTCAATACATCACTGGTATTTTTCAAAAGTTACTAATGTGATATTTTACATTCTTTTTTCTTTGCACTCAATCTTTAAAATCCAATGTGTACCTTGTACTTACAGCACATCTTAATTTGAACTAGCTACATTTAAGGTGATCACAATCTTTAAGTGGCTAGTGACTACTGTAGAAACAGAATATTAAAAGTAAAGAAAGATAATCGCCACTTAATTAAAAATAGTTTAAGAATGAATCAGATTTGCATTATTGGTTTTGTCTTAATGGCAAAATGCTTCCTATAGTATACAGACATTATTTTGGGATGCTTCTTTGGATAAGAATGGAAAGTGACATAAATATATAAAGAATATATAAAGAATTGCAGCAAGTTGGTAAAATCTGTAAGCAAGACATATTATTGCAAATTAAACACAAAGCATACATTTAATGATAGTGTTGTTGACAACACATCTTGAGAAAAGGATTCCTATTAAATATTGCTTTCTTGAGTCTTTAGTGAAGAGCTATAATATATATATGCCTGTATTGTCTTTTTTTTTCCATTGGTAGTCCTAGATTTATGATATAACCTTCATGAATTTTTAACTATGCCTAGACTTTACTACTACTATTATTACTCAATCTACTATTAGCTAACTTGTACTCAGGCTTATTATGTGCCATATCCTGTTCCAAAATCTTTTCATGCAATACTTCATGTTTTGCCTCTTTTTCCAAAATCTTTATGAATTCCTGATTGTTGTTTTCATTCTGATGAATGTAGAAGGCAATTGTTTTTTTCTTTCTTTCTTTCTTTCTTTTTTTTTTTTTTCCTTGAGATGGGGTCTCACGCTGTCACCAGGCTGGAGTACAGTGGCACGATCTCGGCTCACTGCAAACTCTGCCTCCCAGGTTCAAGTGATTCTCTTGCCTTGCCTAAGTAGCTGGGATTACAGGCACGCACCACCATGTCCCGCCAATTTTTGTATTTTTAGTAGAGATGGTGTTTCACCATGTTTGTCAGGATGGTCTCAATCTCTTGACCTCATGATCCACCCGCCTTGGTCAACCAAAGTGCTGGGATTACAGGCGTGAGCCACTGTGCCTGGCCCAGCAATTATTTCTTAATCTAGAAATACAAGTTTAAAAACTTAACTCCATAGTAATTGGCTTTGATTTATTACTTCTGATAGAAATATAATCAAATAGGTCTTTTTTTTCAAATGTTTACTGTTTGTAGAGTATATTGTAAAGAGCACTCAATATGTGTAAACCCTGTGAGTCATTTGCAGTGAGTCTGTAGAGAAGTTTATCTGCCACCATATTCATTGTATTTTCATATCACTCTCAGCTTACAACAGGATAAATTCTGATACTCAATAAGGCTATGTTACTCAAAAATTAGAACTTATCTAAAGTTTAGGCAGTTTTTGGTCCAGGTTTGCAGTCTTCTTCTAAAAAATTCTTTGTACCCACATTGCAACACCTGCAAGATATTTTTATTTATGTAAAATATTCTAAATAGTAACAGTTGTTTCTCAAATAATACTACACAAATCAGTCAGATTTCAGCTTAAGTGATATGTCTGGAGAAGTACTATTTCCCCATTCCTTTATCTTCCTTTGATAACCAACACATTCATGTGTCAAAATACCTGTTTGAAAGTTACCACTTTTGGTCAATAGTACATTACTAAAAAAGTCCTTGTTTATTCTGCAGAAAACAGAACATAAACTATTATGTAACTTCCAATTTTCTTGGTATCCATTTTGCCAAATTCACTTAAATACAGTTTGTCAGTTTTCCCTTTAAAACATAGTGGGTGCTCAATACCAAGCGTACTTTTTTTTTTAAAGAAACAACAATAATTAATTTAGCTTATGATTCTGCAATTTATTCATTTATTATGTTTTCTATCAAAATGTTTTTAATATGATTTATGG
This sequence comes from Theropithecus gelada, assembly GCF_003255815.1. NCBI lineage: Eukaryota > Metazoa > Chordata > Mammalia > Primates > Cercopithecidae > Theropithecus > Theropithecus gelada. Next base: position 37,786,568 of record NC_037683.1, on the reverse strand, counting down.
TTTTCCAGACACTGTTTTACTTTGATAAGTTTTAGCAATTTTCTTTTAGAACTCCTATTTCATTTATTAATGTATATTTCCCTTCCTTAATCAAAATTGTATTCAGGTTTATCTTTTTGACAAATATTATTCATGGGCCTTATTTGGATCATGGTGTGTGATAGGTGCTGAGGTCACATTGTTCAGTAATATAAGAGATGTACTCCCAGGTTCACACTGTATAAGTCATCTAGCAAGTGCAGTGAAGATGAGTAAGATAATTATGCGGTAGTGGTAGGGCTGGATAATTTCTAGACAACACATATCAGAGACAGTATGGCAAATTAGAGGAATTTATACTCTAAGGATGGTGTTAAAAGATGAAATTACTAAATAAAACAAGGAGCAGATCGAGCATGGGCTTACAGTTGTAAGAAATTTTACTTTATACTAAACACAATGAGAGCTTTAAAGGGATTTTTGCAGAGACATTACTTGATCCCATTTCCTACCATGTGGGGAATGAATGTGGAGGGGAAGAAGCTAGAAGCAAGAAGAGTTAGGAAACCATTAAATTAACACAAGAGAAAGAAATTGCCAGGCCTCAGGAAATTAGTTCCTTTGAAATTGAGATAAATTGATTGCTTTGAGAAATATTTAGGAAGGAGAAACTCTGACTGATACTTTGTGATTGATTACGTACAGAGTTATGGGAGATGAAATGATAATCAGGTTCAGTTATGAATATTAAACATCACCCATAAGCATCATCTTGCTTAGCAAATGATCTATGGTTTTTCCTTCTCCGTTCCTTAGCCCCATGAACCTTATTTTAAAAGGTTTTTCACTTATATATGTCTATAGGTGGGAATGTTTGAGTCAATCTAAGAAACAAAGCAAAGTCAGAAACAGAAGAAGGAGCATTGGAAACAAAAAGTCGGAGATGTAAGAGTCTCATGAGACTCTTTCTCTTTGGTAAAGCAGATATTGTTTCCATGAGACTCTTACACACCCATTCAACAATCCAAGGATGAAACCAAGACCCAATGTCCCAAAGATAGCATTGGAGAATACGTTCAGCAAGTAAGTCCCCCTTACGACACTCTCACTCAAGGAATAACAATGGCATTTGCATAAGCAGAGAAATCTGTTTATATTTTCAAGGACAAGACTTGTATAGTTTCTATGCCTATATTCTTAAAACACCATGTAATACTGCCTCTTAGAGGACAAAGGAAAGAATATTTTGCATTCAGGATTGGAAAGGATAATTTTAATTTGGAACTTGACTTGGATGATGCGAATATTGATCAAGCATAAAACACTTAACATCTTAGACTGCTGTCTTTCTCAGTCTCTTGTGTCTTGCTTTTTCTGTGAATCAGCTACATTTTTCATGATTGTAGGCTTTTTCTGACATGAACTCCTTAATTTTAACATGTATGGTTTCCTTCCCTGAGAAAACTGACTCTTTTCTCAGCTCCAGGTCTAAACATGTTGGAGAAGGACTGTGACAGGCCTGGCTTGGTCCAGAGGACCACAAAGAAGCAAACATCTATGAATTAGGGAAAATATCACTATGCTAGTGGGCCTTTTTAGGCTTGATGTCTCTTTCTGGGATAATTAGCTAGAAATAAAATGACAGGGTTCTATAATTCAGACCCACTTTATATTCTCAGAAAGAAGAATTTACTTTAGAGAAGCAGACTCAATTCAGGATTTGCTAAATTATGAAGTATATTTAATCTATGCATATAAAAACTAAACAAATATAACAAAATTTAAAATGTACATAAAAAACAAAATTAAGAATATGTACAATGAACTTATAATAAAGTTATTTAGCTAAAAATAACCATTGATCTTATGTCATTAATAAAGTTCATACATGGATAGAATATTTTCAATATAGAATTAATAATTATGTTCTTTTGTCATATTAATCTAACATTTTGTTTTATTATTTTCCAAACTAACTAGTAACATGAAATATTTCCAGATGTCATGTTTCTGTTTGACAACATGAGAGAATATCTCAAATATGTAATCAGTATTCTGAGTCCAAATTATGCTAAGTTTAATCAACATCAAATGTAAATATTATACATAGAGCCAATATAAAATATGTTGAATAAATAAACATACCAAAGATTTCTGAGATGCCAAACCTTCAGAATTCATTCATTCACAGGTACACTTGTTGTCTAGAACACAGTACAATATTTTGGTTTCTCTCAACTTAAAAATGATAAAATTTCACTTACTTGTGCTGATTCACAACTCAATGAATAAAGGAAGTACACAGTTTCACTGGCTTAATAATGAAAGCAACATTTGTGAGTATTAAGGCTAGACAAAAACATGTTTCTGATCTCCCTCAACATAATATATTTTGAGGAAAACATATAACCTGGCAAGGGCACCTGGTTGCCTATCATATTTGCTCTCTATGATTCCAGACTATCATTTGCTGATTTTTCTAATAGAAAGAGAACTTTATTTCACTTATTGGAGGTCACTCTGGCTTTTCTTTATTTTCATTTTACTACGAATTTCTTCATTCACTCTCTCTGTTTATTTTCTTCTAGTATTGCTTAGACTTCTCTTCCAACACTGACATAAAAAACAAGGACAATAGACATCATTCCTATCTAAAATAAAATTTTTTTTTAAAAAACCCATAAAAGTCAGTACCTATCTAATGAGAAAGGGGTTGAGGTTTTGCAAAAACCATATTTTCCTTCCTTCCTTCCTTCCTTCCTTCCTTCCTTCCTTCCTTCTTTCCTTTCCTTCATTCTTCCCTCCTTCCCTCCTTTCCTTCCTTCCTTCTTTCCTTCCTTTCTTCTTCTTTGTGAAGAATTACTCAAAAAAATTACTTAACTACTTTAATTTTGTAAACTGGAATATGCATGCAGGTAAAAATCAAAACTTGATTTCCTTCAGAAATGCATGTTATCCAAGTATTTTATTATTTAAAATAAATATGTCAGTATATATTACTAGATTTCTGGAAAATAATAGGTTAAATGGTTTGGAGTACTAAGTTGGTCTTTCTACAGAAGAATTTACTAGAATAATTGATAAATTAATCTGGCTGTCAGAAATGTGGTGAATCAGAAAGAATAGAATACCTATCAGTAGAACTACAAAACAGTGCTTAAAGAAATCAGAAATGACACAAACAAGTGGAAAATCATTCCATATTAATGGATAGAAAGAGTCAATATCAGAAAAATGGCCATACTGCCCAAAGCAATTTATAGATTCAATACTATTCCTATTAAATGACTATAAGATTTTTGGCAGAACCAGAAAAAAAAAAACTATTTTAAAATTTATATGAAACCACAAAAGAATCCAAATAGCCAAAGGAATTCTAAAGAAAAAGAACAAAGCTGGAAGCATCACATTATCTAACTTTAAACCAAGCTACAGGGCTACAGTAACCAAAAGAGCATGGTACTAGTACAAAATAGAGACAAGGACCAATGCAACAGAATAGAGAATCCAGAAATAAGGCCACACAACTACAATTATCTGATCTTTGGCAAACTTGACAAAAACAAACAGTGGAGAAAGGATTCCTTATTCTATCTGTTATAACGGATTAGCCATATGCAGAAAATTGAAACTGGACCTCTTTCTTACACCATATACAAAAACAAACAAACAAACAAACAAACAAAAACCTCTATATGGATTAAAAACTTAAATGTAAAATTAAAAACTATAAAACCCTGAAGGACAACTTAGGCAATACCATTCAGGATATAGTAATAGACAAAGATTTCGTGATGAGGACACCAAAAGTCATTGCAACAAAAGAGAAAAATTGACAAGTGGGAATTAATTAAATTAAAGAGCTTCTATATAGCAAAAGAAACTGTTAACAGAGTGACCAGACAACATACAGAATGGGAGAAAACTTTGCAAACTATGCATATGACAAATGTCTAATATCCAGCATCTATAAAGAACATAAACAAATCTACAAGAAAAAAATAACCCAATTAAAAACTGGGCAAAGGACATAGACAGACACTTTTTAAAAGAAGATAAACATGCAGCCAACAATCATATGAAAAGAAGCTCAACATCACTGATCATTAGAGAAATGCAAATCAAAACCACAATGACATACCATCTCACACCAGTCAGAATGACTATTATTAAAAAGTCAAAAAAATAAAAGATGCTGGTGAGGCTACACAGATAAAGGAATGCTTATTCACGTTGGTGGGAGTATAAATCAGTTCAGCCATTGTGGAAGACAATGTGGTGATTCCTCAAAGACCTAAAAACAGAAATACCATTCAACCTAGCAATTTTATTACTGAGTATATAGCAAAAGGAGTATACATCATTTTATTACAAAGACACATGCACATGTGTATTCATTGTAGCACTATTTATAATAGCAAAGACATGGAATCCACCTAAATGCCCATCAATGATAGACTGGATAAAGAAAACAAAATATGTATGTATTTTGGTACATATACAAATACATGGTACATGTACACCATAGACTACTATGCAGCCATAAAAAGCAATGAGAACACGTCTTTTGCAGGGACATGGATAGAACTGGAGACCATTATCATTGGCAAACTAATGCAGAAACAGAAAACCAAATACCACATGTTCTCACTTCTAAGTGGGAGATAAATGATGGAAACACAAGGACACATAAAGGGGAACAACACACAGTGGGGCCTATCAGAGGATGGAGAGTGGGAGGAAGGAGAGGATCCGGAAAAATAAATAATGGGTACCAGACTTTATACCTAGTACTAAGGTGACAAAATAATCTGTAAAACAAACCCCCACAACACAAGTTTACCTGTATTAAAAACTTGTGCATGTACTCCTGAACTTAAAATAAAAGTTAAAAAAATTCACTTAAATATATTTAAAAAAGAAATGTGGCAAATGATACATTGTGATGAAAATGAAAAGTAACACTTTGGCAACTTTTCACAGTATCTTCAACTTATAATGAAATAGAATTCAAAAAAGCTTATCTTGAGGATAGAAAAATCAACAAAAGTATATCCCATCATTCTATGAGATCTCTTGTGATGGAAATATGATTAACATTTTGAATTTATAAAAAAAGAATTCTGGTAAATAAAGTTTTATTAGTGAGAATAAAATAACAGTTCAGTGATTGTTATTTTAAAACTTCTCAATGAAGGGAGGTGAAATGGGAAATATTTTAGTGCTCAGAGAATAATTTGAGATGGAAAATGTGTATTAGGCCTGGTGCAGTGCTCATGCCTGTAATCCCAGCACTTTGGGAGACCGAAGCAGGCTGATCACTTGAGGTCAGGAGTTCGAGACCAGCCTGGCCAACATGGTGAAAATCCACCTCTACTAAACATACAAAAATTAGTGGAGCCTGGTGGTGGGAGCCTGTAATCCCAGGTACTCAGAAGGCTAAGGAAGGATAATTGCTTGAACCTGGGAGGCAGAGATTGCAGTGAGCTGAGATCTTTCCACTGTACTCTAGCCTGGGCGATAGAGCAAGACTCCATTTAAAAAAAAAAAAAAAAAAGGAGAAAGGAAATGAGAAAATGTATATTAATCTCAGAATAGGAGATTAAAGATGACAGAGATTGGAAATATAGACGGGAGTTCAGAATGGCTAATCTACCAGTAAGTAGAAGCACTGCAAAGAAAAGAAATGTTTTGATCACAGGTAAATTACTTAATCTCTTTGAGCATTAATTTCCTACATTTTTAAGCTGGCAGTGAAAGTAAATGTCTGGATATTATATATCAATTCAGTTTTGTGTTGCCCCTAAAAGTGTTCTGCCTGCCTAATGTCTTTGTTGTGAAGATTAATCGTAGTTTTGTCATAAAATAGAAGGTGTTCTACTATTTTTTCAACTCTTTATTTTGTTTTAATCATTGTTATTTCACTTTTTCTATTTCCATTTTATCTTCTTGTTCCTTTGCTAACTTTCCGGATCAAATGTTTAATTCGTTTGTTTTCTTCTTTCTTATTTGGGCGTGTATGTAATTAATTTCCCTCTGACAGCTGTCATAGTGCTATTCCTTAGGCATTCTGATATGTGCTGTTTTCATTACTGTTAAATTTTAGTATACTAAATAAACTGCAGTTTCACTTTGGGTTTTATCTTTGACTAAAAAAATTATTTAAAAGGGAAAGAGTATTTTTTTTGTTTGCTTATTTATATACCCAGATGGCATATAATATTTTTTCTGATTCTGTTTTTATTCCAGTTTTTTATTTCATTGTGTATATAGATAGTGTGACATTTCTAAGCTTTGTAACTTTATTTCTAAATTACTGTTTCTTTTGAGGACTTCGCATGACCAAGGAAAGTTACCTACTGATGTGCCTATGTTGACATCAAAAAGAGAAACAAGTATCACCTTGCATGAATTGTTTTACTTCTCTGTAATAGTAGAAGCATCTGTAGCTTTTTCACTTTATTTTTAAATATCAACACTTTTCTTCCCACTCTATCTGTTGTGAAAGAGAAGAGTGGTTTTAGCACAGGGAAAATGTAGAATAGATGAGTTTACCTGAGATAATCACTACTAAGTAAAGTTTAAAAGTGAAAAGATGAAAACTTATGTTATCTCTGGGAAAGACTATAATGAAGTAGACATAATCACAGATTGCAGTGCCTAAGGAAACTTAAGTATGTCTATGTTTTAATTCTATAAAACTGACCACCCTTATCACTGCAGCATCCTGGAACAGAAGACCCAGATTAGTCTGGCCTTGGCCAGAATACAGTATCCTAGAGAGCTGAGTCTGCTCTCAGATAGCTGTGGAATGTAGAACTGAGAGAAAAATTCCAAAGAAACATCTCAAGACAGTGCCCATCCACAACGTGGAAAGCCTGTCCTAGCAGAATAGCCAAGGCTTTGAAGGCTCCTATGCTCTGGTTTTATAAAATATCATAAATTTCCAATTAGCAATTTTAGTTCTTTATGAATTTTTCATATAAACATGTTCCATTATCTTTTCCTTTTCTTTTTAAAACATGAACCAGCAGCTTTTATTTTCATTATGAATGTATTCAGCTAAGTGCTTCATGCTGTAATTTCTTCAGAGAAAGGGCTTGATGAACACCGAGCTGAATTGAACATAACCTTTCATGCTAACCAGACTTATTATGCTCCTATTCAGTTTGATGCTTTTCTAACGTTTGAGTAGTTTTTGCTATGCCCCTAGAATACGAAGTCTATCAAAAGATGCAGACAGGGTGAATGCACTTTTAATTCTTGGCTTCTCTGGAAATGTCTTTTGTTCTCCCTGGAAGACAAATAGATTTTCCCTTACTAAGGGTCTTGGCTACAATGCAATCTGCATTGCATCTGCCTCATGGAGTTAGGTTGAACATCTCATCCACATGATTACAATCCTGCAGGTACATCACATTTCTGCAGATATGGCCTTAGTTTACTCTTTCAACTAATCACTCTTCCTTCCTTCTGTTTCTTTCTTTCTGGGAAAGGTTTCAATATGTCAGAATAGAATTGTATCTCCCATTATATTTGAAGCATGAGAAAAGGAAAAACAAATACCGATTGTGTAGAACTAAAAACAGAAACATGCCAAGCACCAAATCACTTCCATGTCTGCAGTTTGAAAGTGGCACAATAGTAAGTTACGTTGTTTGGCATTTGTAACTAAAGGACAGAGCAGATGGTAAGGACTTATTTAAAATTAAAACAGAGAAAATATTTATTTAAAAGAATTACACTGTCAAGACGTAATTTATTGTGTGTAGGGGGCAGGCATGTGTTCAATAAAGCTTGTTCGAAACTAGAGTGAAAAAATTTACTACAAATTGATAGGCCTTCATTTAAGTGAATTTCTATTAAGAAATCTGTATTGACAGAAAAAATTCTCCACTGCATTCACCATGTATCACCTTGAAATGTTATAAGCACATTTAAAAGTCAACTATTGTCCTTAGTTTTTCAAGAAATAATCCATATAAGACCCTGCCAACCAGATATTAATTATTGCCAATTTGATTTCATTTGAAGTCTGCAGGGAAAAGATATTGAACTTGATATTCCTTAGTGGGGACAAAAAAGAAAAAAAGATCTAGACAGTAAGTCAAATGATTTGGGAAACAGATTAAGTTTCTTAGGCCATTAGGTACTGTATGACTGTTTCTTAATTTTCTGTGACTGATGCATTTCTTGGACATTCCTACCCTGAAAATTAGTTTAAACCGATGAACCACATTTGTGCTGTAAAACTGCAGTTGATAGAAATATAGACGTGAAGACTCAGAAGCATTTACATGGCTGAATATCTCCAGACCAGAAGTTACAAACTGAAATATCTATAGGGTGAAGGTAGGTATAGAACAAAAGATACACATTTTGTAACAAAGACCTTGCTTTCCTATTAAACAATAATAATATTTATTTCTACAAAGAAACATAGTCTCTCTTTCTCTCTTTTTTGAAACACTAGCTCATTCAGATGTGTTTTTCCTTTGTGGACCTTGCTAGAAACACATAAAGAGGGATATATTTATTTACTCTAAAAAAACCTCAAGACATTTGATGATGAGTGATAACCTACCTTCAGCCTCTCTGTCAAGGAGAACTGGAACGTGTGTGTCCTGTTTAAATGGTATAGCTGCAATGCTGATCCAATATTTCCAAATGTGTGCTACAAAAAAAAAAAAAAAAGAAAAAGAAAATAAAATCTCTAGTGGAAATACCATAATTTTTCTAAAATGTTGGAATAATTTAGCAATTTTTAAAATGCCATAAAGGAAAACATTTTAGATCCAACAATATTGGTCTTCAGATAAAATTGGAGCAACAGGGAGAGTTCTCTCAAACACTATGTTTATTTAAATAGATATTGATGGAGTCCTACAACCTGAAAAGGCAAGCAGATTAGAGTTTGACTCTATTGTTAAGTGAAAAGCCAAAAATTGCAAAAGTAAATAGAATCCAGTACTCAAGCTAAGAATTTAAGCAATTTTTAGATGTTACTTACATTCCTTAGTATACCTATGATGAACAAACTAAATACAAATAATTAAACAGTCAAGTCTTTCTTATTTTTGTATATGAGTCTTGATCCAACTGCTTTAGCTGTCTTTAGAGTTTTCCTAGTATGATTGGAAAGAATTATTACATTAAAATGTTTATAGTATCCCCTTTGTATGAACATTTATATGAAATTATATGAGATGTTCATTATTTAGGGTTTGAGATTTTTTTTGTTTGTTTTATATCCTTTCAGGTGTTAAAAACTGTAAATTAACTAACCACTGAGGAATAATTACCCAGAAACTAAAACTTCTTACTACATGTTGGCTTTGGATGAGTAATTTACCTTTCTATACCATCTGTAAAATAGAAACAATATTAGTACTAACCTCTCAGGAATGTAAGGGTTAAGTGACATCCTGTATAAAATGCTTAAATCATGGTCTGGCACAGAAAGCATACAGTAAATGTTAGTTATCAATATAAATTTAAAATATTATTAATTAATAACTATTTTCTGGTGGAGAAGATGTAAATGAGGAGGAGTTTCTAGACCATCAATACAACTTTTCTCTCAAGCTCCCATTAAAAAGCAAAAAGTGTAGTGACTCTAATGGCTTACACTCAGCAGTTAAAATGATGTACATTTACAAAGAAAAGGTAATGAAATTATATCTGAGTAATGGTCTGACATCACAACCAATCTGATAGTTGTAGAGATGAAACCAAAGACAATTCATAACTCATCATTAGAACAAAAACACCCACAAAGTCAGGTAGAGTAAATGTCTAAGTCATAAATTCAAACCAAGAGATCATGAATTGGCCCTTGTGGTTGAGATAGATGACAAAAAAAAAAAAAAAAAATGAAATACTGCCAGACTAAATCATTTCAATCACTGGAATCCTCATGGCATAAATTTATTCTAAAACAGTTGCCTTTACGGTTGATGCAGCTGCTTATGCAGGAATAATGAATAAAAGAGAAATTATTAATATCTTTCTGTAGGATGGTAAGTTACTAATGAAAGTAACAGTCAAACGAAAAGCAGAGGATTGAGAAAGTTATTGAACTTGCCAAAGTTATAAAGCTACAAAAGAGTAAAAGTAGGAATTCAAACGTGGACCTCTCACACTTAAGAAATAACACTCTTTTATTGCTATTTTACCATTTAGGGAGTGAGAGATTTCTCACTTAATGATCACTAAAAAGCAGTAGTTTGAATAAACAAATGTGTAGGTGGAGAACAAAAATTTTCACACAAGCACAGTATGCTCATTTACCAACTGGAAAGGCACATTAGCCATGTGTTCATAGGCATTATTCAGTTGCTGGGCTTATTTGTAACATATTTAAGGTCAGATATGGATTTGGGAATAAAATAAATGGTTTTTTATCTCAATTATATACTGTGATGTTAATATTTTTTGAGAAATATTTCATTTTTAAGTAGCGGCAAGCATATCAAAACCACATCATCAGTTGCATTTTACTCTGACAATAAAGAATGAAATTGCTACTATTAGCCTGGTTGTATTCTGGATAATAACGACAGCCACAGAAGAAATATGCAACTCTATTGAATTCACTTATCTATAGTGAAGGAACAAAGGTATGTGTAAATAAAAAAGGCAGAACTATTAAATGGATTAAGGATTTTCTTCCATGGGTGACTAAAATGTAACAGCTTCCACTAACTCAGAAAATTACACTGTGAGAATTGTTTGAGTTCATTTCAGTGTTATATTTTCTGTACTTGTCACAGATGGACAATTCAAAGCCTTTTCCACTGATTCAAATATAAATGCATAATCTTAAAATATTCTCCTTTCCAAACAATACCTCATAATTCATTTGTAAGTGTTGTATGAACACTTTAGTGAACTCTGTGGCTACAGTCCTAACTCAATTCACTGTCCACCTGAATTTTATTATGTAGAATGTGAAAAAATCATGTCCTAAACCCTCAATATTTTCCCATCAAAATTTCCAAATATATCATCTAATAAATAATAAATAACTCTCAAAATGTAACCATTGATCTACTGAAAGTGTTCACTTCAGATATACTATGTAACTATTTTTTCTTTTTTTGAGATGGAGTCTCTCTCTTGTTGCCCAGGCTGGAGTGCAGTGGCACGATCTCGGCTTACCATAACCTCTGCCTCCCAGGTCAAGCGGTTCTCCTGCCTCAGCCTCCCAAGCAGCTGGGATTACAGGCATGAGCCACCATGCCCGGCTAATGTTTGTATTTTTATTAGAGACAGGGTTTCTCCATGTTGGTCAGGTTGGTCTTGAACTCCTGATCTCAGGTGATCTGCCTGCCTCAGCCTCCCAAAGTGCTGAGATTACAGGCATGAGCCACTGTGCCCGGCCATAACTATTTTTTCAACCCAAACATAGATATGAAGAAGATACATGCACTCTGATTTTCAGTAACTTGACAAAAATAACATTATAGAAGATATCTACAGTGATCACAGAATTAAACAAGTTACTGATAAATTAAACAATAAATCAACAAATATTGTGCAGTTTAAATTACAACTATGCAAGATATCTGGCTCTTACCTATAATACCCCTTAAATTTAAAGAATATAATCAATGCAATAAGTTCCAAAATAGATCCTTTCTAAGCCAAGAAAGCAAAAAATTATTGTGGTGCATATTTGTTTGGTTTTTCAAAATCCATTCATGTTTATCTTGGTAAGAACATTTGTTTCTTTTGTATGTGTCCTCTTTGGCTACATATATACCGCCACCTTCTCAACAACAAAAATGCAAAGTTGGGCATAAGGACTTGAATATACATTTCTCCAAAGAAGATATACAAATGACCAGCAAGCACATAGTAAGATGCTTCACATAATTAGTTATTAAGGAACTGCAAATCTAAATCACAATTAAATAGTACTTCATACCCACCAGGATGGCTATTGGGAAAAAAAAAAAAAAGAAAATAACAAGTCTTTAAGAGTATGTGGAGAAATTAGAACCCTTTGCTGGTAGCAATGGAAAATTGTATAGACACTGTGAAAAACAGTCTGACAATTTCTCAAAGTTAAACAATTAGCAGAGTCCCCAGAAAGCCCATACTTGTTTATGTAACATAAATAATTAAAAACTCACACTAAAACAAATACTTAAATACATGAATGTTCATAGCAGCACGGTTTACATTTGTCAAAGGTGGAAATAACCCAAATGTGCATCAATAAATGAATGGATAAACAAATTGTGGTATACACATGCAATGAAATATTATTCTATAAAATTATTCCGTATTGCAATATTGTCCAATAAAAAGAAATGGAGCATTAATACACGCTATAATGAGAATAAACCTCAAAAATATTTTGCTAAGTGAAAAAAGCCAGACATAAAAGGTCACATGTATGATTCAATGTACACAGAATATCCATAGTAGGTAAATCTATAGAGACAGAAAGCACATTAGTGGTTGCCAACAGCCAAGGGAAGGGAAGAATGATGAGTAACAGCTTAAAGAGTAGGGGATTATATTTTGGGGCAATGAAAATGTTTTAGAACTAGATAGAAGCGATGATTGCACAACATTGTGAATACACTAAATGTTACTAAATAATTCACTTTATTTTTTATTTTATATTTTTTTTGCAGAGACCTCTCAGGCTGGAATTCAATGGCATGATCATAGCTCATTGCAACCTTGAACTTCTGGGCTCAAGTAAACCTCCCACATCAGTCTCCCTAGTAGCCAGGACTGCAGGTATGTGCTACCACACTGGGCTAATTAATTATTTTTTGTAGAGACAGGGTGCCGTTGTGTTGTACAGGTTGATTTTTGACTATTTTCCTGGACTCAAGCAATCCTCCTGCCTTAGGTTCCCAAAGTGCTGGGATTATAGGTATGAGCTACTGTGCCCACTTCTTCACTTTAAAATGGTTTATTTTATATTTTGTAATGTTCACTTCAGTTAAAAAAAAAAAAAAAAAAAAAAAAAGGTTCCCTCTTGTCCTTTGCCCAAAGGAATAACAAGACAAAAACTTAGATAGTCTTTTATTTAAAACCTTAATTATTAAGTGACAGCTGAAATTATTTAAAAGTGACTAACCCTCTTTCATTACAATGGAAGCCTTATGATGGTTATGATTATTATTGAAATTATAATTATTGCTATGTTTCTTATTGACATGTTCATCTGTTTCTTTGTTTGTTTGTTTTACCCTATAACACCAAATGTATCTATTAACAGAATACAAAACAAATCTATGCGGGAAGATCCTCTAAGCTTTACACTTCCAGACATGGATACAGCTGCTAGCTTTGGGATCATTCCACCACAGTTTTCCATTTGAAAACATAGGACCAATTATTTTGTCATAGCCTTAAGCCCTATGTTACATTGCTCTTTTCATTATAAATATCACACTTATATCCCCAATCTGTTTCTAGAAAATACTACAATAAATTGTCATAATGAAAACCAGTATTTTTTTTTTTTCCGAGAACACCACTACTGCTATTCTCAAAAGGGAATTTCTCAAGAATTTGTCCCTATATATTTCAAGTTTTGGGATTAGAAATAACATACTTAAGACACCAATGCTGATTTCAGGCCATTACTATTAGAAATGTACCTACAAATACTGCTTTTCCTTTAAAAATCATAACTGATACACTTTCTCTTCTGTGCTGCCTGTTGATGCAGGACTTAAAGGTACTCATTCCCATTAATCAAAGAGTTTACCAAATGTCTCACAGTCTTTCTGTCCAATTCAAGTTATACCAGCTTGTTGACTTGCAAGTTCATCAACAGCTTTTCAAAGTGGCTGTTGACAAAATATAAGTTAAATACACTTTCATCGATTATTCAAGTCAATACACCCAAGTCTTCAAAATATAAGTTTGTGAATGACTCCCAAACATAGACCTCCAACACAGATCCCTCAATCCTCATGCAGTGCGCTTCTCAATCATGACATCTTACAGGCATTTCAACATTATTCTGATCAAACCATGCAGTTAGAAACCAATGAGTCATCTTTGACCTTTCCCTCATTCTTATAGGGTCTCAGTCACTTCATCTTAACATTTCTATCCTTAGAGTTCTATCCTGAATTTCTGTCTATGTTCGTTCCACCATATTAGGTGTTTTTTTAAAATCATTTCTTACTTCCATCTTTTTAAAAGGCAAATGTGCTCACATGTAATTTGCACTAATATATTTTACAATTTTTATTTGTCATTTTAAATTCATCATCCTTAAACTACATTTTCTGCCACAACTTTCTATCACTCTATTATTTCCTTATTTATTTGTTTGTTTATTTTTTTGAGACAGTCCCACACTGGAGTGCAGTGGCATGATCTTGGCTCACTGCAGCCTCCATCTCCTGGGTTCCAGCGATTCTTATGCCTACTTCTCCTGAGTAGCTGGACTACAGGAGCACACCACGACTTCCAGCTAATTTTTGTATTTTTAGTAGAGATGGGGTTTCACCATGTTGCTCAGGCTGGTCTCGAACTCCTCAAGTGATCCACTCAGCTCAGCCTCCCAAAGTGCTAGGATTATAGGCATGAGACACTGCAACTGGCCTCCATTTTTAAAAAAATATAACCAGCATGCTTTCACTCAGCCCTAAGCCTTTGTAAATGGTGTTCCTCTTGCCTCAAGTGCTCCTAACCAATTCTTGTTTTCATGCTTATTCCAAAGAAATCAGTTCTGATTGACTAACTCCTGGAGCTATATCCTCTCTCTTACCCTGCTATTGTTACATATCCACCTATTTGTTTTCATAGCAATACTTTTTTTTTTTTTTTTTTTTGGTAGATGGGGTCTCTCTGTCGTCCAGGTTGGAGTGCAGTGGCATGATCTTGGCTCATTGCAACCTCCACCTTCCTCATTCGAGAAATTCTCCTTGCCTCAGCCTCCCAAGTAGCTGGGATTACAGGCATCTGGCACCACACCTGACTAATTTTTGTATATTTAGTAGAGACGGGGTTTCGCCTTGTTGACCAGGCTGGTCTCGAACTCCTGACCTCAGGTGATCTGCCCGCCTTGGCCTCCCACAGTGCTAGGATTACAGGCGTGAGCCACCGCACCAGGCCTCAATGCATTTTCATCATTGTACTTATCATATTAGATTGTAAGTCAAATGCTTAGTATAATATTTATGAAAAATACATAATTAATACAGGCCTGCTAATGCAAAATTAAATGAAAATTTACTAAATCAAACTTTAAAACAATTATTTTAAAGTATCCATAGAAAATATTTGTATAAAGTGAAATGAGGTTTTATATTATGAATAGATTTGGTGTATTTACAATTAATATGTAAACGTAGAGTTTGTAGTTGGAAATGTTTACAATTGAAAATGTAGTTGTCAACAGAAGAGCTATTTCTTCGAGGGTCTAACTTACTGACTGGGTGGAGAAATAACCAAAACTACACAAAATGCTTTACAAGTGTAGTAGGTTTTATGAAAGAAAAAGAAATTGAGTAATACAATGGAGGGTAACTGGTTTGCAAGAAGGTATTTTGTTTCAGGGGAGGCTGCTTGGAAGTGGTGTCATTTCAACTGAAATTGAAAAATAAATGGCCGGGCGTGGTAGCTCATGCCTGTAATCCCAACGTTTTGGGAGGCCGAGGCGGGTGGATCATGAGGTCAAGAGCTTGAGACCAGCCTGATCAACATAATGAAACCCTGTCTTAATATTTTAAAAATTAGCCGGGCGTGGTGGCGAGTGCCTGTAATCCCAGCTACTCAGGAGGCTGAGGCAGGAGAATTGCTTGAATCTGGAAGGCAGAGGTTGCAGTGAGCCAAGATTATGCCACGGCACTCTAGCCTGGGCGACAAAGCAAGACTCTGTCTCAAAAAAAAAAAAAAAAAAAAAAGAAAGAAAAATAAATAAGGGTCCACTACATGGTGATGCAGGAGGGAAGTGTACAGGAAGATAGAATGGCAGATGAAAGGCCCTGAGATTGGGATGATTTGGCATTTTTATGTAACCGAAAAAGAGCTAGTATGATTGAAAAGGAGATGAGATTGAGGAGGGCTATGTGTGTTTAGCCATATAAGAAGTTTTTCAATTTGATTTTATTATGCTATCAACAGGGGCAATGAGAAGGCATCACAAGCTTTTAAATAGAAGAGTGATGAAATCTAAACTATTTGTAAAAGTCATTATTGATGAGGTAAGACAATTTTAGGAGGGTAGGGTGTGTTGTGCCAAGAATAGAAGCAAGGGACCAATGAGAAGGTTATTTTAGTCACTTATTAAAGCAATGAGAGAAACCTAGAGTGGTAGCCATGGAAATGCAAGAGTGAAAGGATTTCATTATGTCTTTTTGAGATAATCTGAATAAGAATTGCTGGTAGGTTACATATGAGGGAGGAATACAAGAAGGAAGAGCACACTCTGTATCCTAAATCATTTGCTTCACAATTAGTTGGATGGGGATGACATCTATTGATATGAGGTTGAAAAGGGACAGAGTAAATCATCTTTTTTAAATATTAATTTTAACATGCCTAACATCACTTAAATGGACACATCAGGTAAACAAATGTTGTCATAGTAGCATGTTAAAATGTGAAGTTTTGAAAGAGACAAACATTCAGCGAATATCAAATACCAAACAATCTATAACACAGACCTTCTTGGGGACTTTAAAAAGAAAGTACTAGAGAATTATTTAGATTATTTACTTTCATGAGGAATTTGCATTATTGTGTGGCTGGAAACTAAGAGCGTTGTTGAGGGAGATCCGTTTGAGGCTTACAACAGTCACTGTATATGGTCTATATATGGTCCAGCAGTAAGGAAAAACACACTGGACCAGAATCTTAAGCCTTCTTGAGTAATGTATAGGATGAAAGACTGGCTGACTATCCACTTAGGCAGCAGAGCAAAGGGAGCAACTGTGGCTTTGGGATCCACTTTCACTCCCATATATGTCTCAGAAAGAGAATGCTTGAGTGGATCTTGTGGATTGGCTGTGGGCAATGTAGAAGAGAGGGGTACCTATGCATGCAGACTTCTAGGGTGGTGACATGGGCATTAGGAGTAAAAGATAACTATGGAGTGAATTGCTACAAGAAAGACATAGTCAACCTCAAGACTGAACCAGATATACCAACAACAAGGTTGTGCGTGCGCACGCGTGTGTGTGTGCATGGCACATGCGTGTGTGACTACGTGCACTTGCATGTGTTGGAGAAGGTGGAAATTCTGCAAAACACTAATGATATCCCCCGTTAAGGAAACAGTGATATTTGAACAATTCCCAAACCCAGGCATGATAATAGCATTGTTCGACAATCTTAGGAATTTCTTTACTTGTATTCCCTGCCCTTCCTGACCTCTACTTCTTCCTTGTTTCCCCATAAACAACAGGATGTTAAGGATAGAAATATAATGTAGTAAAGAACAGGATACACTGTCAATTAGTAAAAGATCTATCCTGCAGCAGGAGTTTGCGGAGGGAGAAGTCATTCAAGGTTTTTTCCTATTACATAAATGTAAACTTTTTTACTGTTGAGATTGTTTTGGCAATTTATTATGATCATAGAGCTTTCTGGTAACCAAGAATGAACAGAAAAATTCATGCGACCTCAGAACACTTTCACCCACTTGCAAGGGAAGGGTAAGGAAAAGAATACAGATACAAATTGGAAGCCAAAACGATGTAGTTGGTATTTGAAGTCAAAAAAGTAGATGGGATAACTCATAGGGACTAAGCCTCAAGCAGGAAAATGCATACTGCTCTTACCTCTGTGGTTCTGAGAAGCCACACGCTGTACTTCAGAAAAGGATGAAACGATAGAGAATGATGTCATTTAGCACTATCCTTTCTAATTGCAGAAATGTCAGCTATCCAGCAAATGCTTAGATCTATAGAATTTTTCTTTAAAATGCGCTAAACTTTTTTAGAGAAAATAATTGTTTCAATGGAAATGGAAGAATTACTTGACAATGAGTAAGGGAATCATCCACGATACTTAAAAATATATTAAGTTAATCTCACTTAAAATGTAGTGTAATTGTTAAAACAGAAAACCAAATAGCCCATTTTCTTACTTATAAATGGAAGCTAAATGATGAGAACACATGGACACATACCAGGGAACAACATACAGTGGGGCCTGTTGGAGGGTGGAGGGTGAGAGAGGGAGAGGATCTGGAAAAAATAACTCATGAGCTTAATAACTGGGAGATGAAATAATCTGTATAACAAACCCTCATGACACAAGCTTACCTATGTAACAAACCTGCTTGTGTACCACTGAACTTAAAAGTTTAAAAAAATGTAGTATAATCCTAGCAAATATGTATCCAGGAAGGAGAAACCAGATGCTGAAGCTATGGGATACAATAGGGGTAAAATGTAAATTTTCATTCATACAAATGTACTGTTGAATCCAGGTGTCAGCAGTTTTAAGGTTATGAAACATAAATGCTCCTAAATGGCAAAATCTATCTGCCTCCTGTGTTTATTATGCAGGTATGTGAAGTGATTCAGGCAAAGCACCTGTGTAGTATTTATAAAAATATTAGCTTTTTCCCCTAATAATATTTGTAAAGAATGAATATTTTCAATTCATACTTTCTAAATATTGTATTACTAAGTATATACAATCATACTGATCTGAAAACCTCACTCTTTACTTAAATCTCAAATACAGCTGGTGTAGTACTTATAAAATGCTTACTTCAGTCATGCAGGCATATTAAGATTCTTTGCACTGTTATTTAAATGATCGGTAGACTTTGAAGACAGATTTCACTTCATTTAAAAAGATTTCAGTCTCACAGGCTCTGCTGCTCTCCCCCAGGGCATCCTCTCCTCATGGCTGATTGATTCATTACACTGTTGTTACAGTTCATTAAAAGAATGAGGGATGCTGATAATTCAGCAGATGCAATTCACTGGCCTCTGTATGGGTCACCTACCACTGTGAGTTTTGCCCTGTGAAACAGGACAGCATAATGTGGGAGAGTAAAGAAAAAAATGGTCTTTGCTTGAAGCCCTCATGTTTGGTTTAATACATCTTTTGTAAATCAAATCAGAAAAACATCTCCCCAAATTTTAAGTTTTGTTTTGGGTTTTGGGTAATATTTTTGACCATGACTGTTTTACAGCAAGAGATAGTCACTATGACCCAGTGTAAGATTATTTTTCTGACAACATTGATCTCTATAGGAGTAGCAACAGTGGAATTTTACTACCAAGAAAAGATCTTATATAAAGTAAGTGATGTAACATGGCAATATCATACAGAGAAAATTGTCAGCTGACGGGTGATTACTTAGTGTGTGCTAGACAGTGTGTTAAGTACTCAAAATTTAATGGTAAGCATGTCAGACATAGGATGTGAGAGAAGGATAGTAGGTAGGTATTGTAGAGTGTTGCAGTATCAATCTTGCTACCAGTTAGTGATAAAGAGTAAAGATAGAGTTGCTAGGAGGATTCACATACTAAATACACAATATTTGTCTGATTGGACTAGGAGGGTAAACTATTCTTTGGTGTAGTCTATGGATCAAGGTGAGGAGGGAATTTCTGTCATTCGTATTGGTCAGAGTTGGACCCATGGGAAGAAGATTTTCTTTTAATTCTGGGTTCCATCATCTGGTCTGTTTGGAGGACCTTAGGATGTCAGGTTTGATAGTCTGTGGTGTACTGTTTCATCTAAATCCAGAACATGTGAGAAAAGCCTGAACCTGTGTAACCCTTTGGTCAGTTGCTTGATGATAGAAAAGGGGAGGCCATGTGGTATCCTCAACATGTGTAATTTAAGAGTTTTTCTGTGAAGAGAGGAGAGCAGCACCTACAGAATGAAGACGACAGTCAAGGGAAAATCAGGAGGTGTCTAAGATTTGTTTCCAACAGAATGGCAGAAACTTTATGCAGACAGCAGGGTAAAATCTGTCAAAGAGTAATTAATCAGTTAATGTTTGCTAATTAATGAGTGATTGAATTAATGAATAAGAGTCATGTGCTAGACGATTGCTTTGTGAGGCATAAAAGATAGGAAAGTGAAGATGAAAAGGACAAATAAAGACTAAATACATAATATATTTTTCTATAAATAATGCTCTATTTTCAGTTTGTTGCAGAGCTGCAATGTATACTGCTACAACTTAATTTTGGAAAAATTAATTCTTAAAATCTGAGAACTATGGAGAATTCTAATGAAAAAAATTCATTAACATGCTAAAATAGAAAACAATCAATCATTGGCTAACTCAGCTGAAATAGAAGACAAATCAAATATTTGCATAGTGTTCACTTTAATAAAGAAAGTTTACATAATTTATCTCTCCTAATTCTTTTTCATTCTTAGCTATCAAATTGGTCTTTTACAAACTATTTACATGAAGACAAAAGTGCTGACTGCATATTTTCAGAGTTTCACACACCATCAACTTCTCCTGTCCATCAAACATGCAGGAACAATGTATAAAAGTATGTGATATTAAATTATTGTTGTCTTCGGTATCCTAATTAATTAGCTAAATGATTTTAGAAGTGTGTACAGCTTCCCAAACAAGTAAGCTTTTCAAAAATATATTTTAAGGCTTTTTTCGTTATTGTGTTACTGGAAAGGGGGTCTGATCCAGACTCCAAGAGAGGGTTCTTGAATGTTGTGTTAGAAAGAATTTGAGGCAAGTCCACAAAGTGAAAGCAAGTTTATTAGGAAAGCAAAGGAATAAAAGAATGGCTACTCCATAGACAGAGGAGCCTCAAGGGCTGCTGGTTGTCCACTTTTAAGTTTTTTTTAAATTATGTGCTAAACCAGGGGTAGATTAGTCATGCCTCCCCTTTTTAGACCACATTGGGTAACTTCCTGGCATTGCCATGGCATTTGTAACCTGTCACTGCGCTGGTGGGAATGTAGCAGTGAGGACGACCAGAGGCCACTCTCATCGCCATCTTGGTTTTGGTAGGTTTTAGCCAGCCTCTTTACTGAATCCTGTTTAACAGCTAGGTCTTTATGACCTGTATCTTGTGCTGACCTCCTATTTCATCCTGTGACTTAGAATGCCTAACCATCTGGGAATGCAGCCCAGTAGGTTTCAGCCTCATTTCACCCAGCTTCTATTCAAGATACAGTTGCTCTGGCTGAAATGCCTTGACAATTGTATTCTGAGAATCTTTATTTTCAAAACTGTATAGCAGAGATTTTTGTGCAGTCTGGCAAGATTATATAGACTATTGTAGAGTTTATTGCATGGGTTCAATATACTGGGTAACAAAAGCTTTATTTTGGCACTGTCCAAGTCAGAATTCTATATCCCAGAAATATAGTACTTTATCATACTATAATGGTCAGGAATTTTCTTTTATCTGGTTCACAAATTATGTGTTCCTTTTATGGAAATTTATATATATGTATTATGTATGTGTGTGTGTATATATATGTATGTGTATATGTGTGTGTGTATATATATTTTATATATATATATATATATATATATATATATATATATCTCCAGCATGTTTTATACAACCTCAATTTTCTCATCAGTAAAATGGGTCAGATAGATAATAATCAGATGCTCAACTTACTATAGGATTATGTCCCCATCTATTTAAAAATATTTTAAGTTTACAGTGGTTTCATACAGACTTAACTCCATCTTAAGTTACTGAACTGCTGAATATTGCTTTTGTACAATAAGAAATCCAAAGAATCTTCAATTGGAGCATCATAAATCGGGGACCATCTGTATGGTTAACTTGCTGGTCTTTGCCATACGAAAATTCCTTAAACACACAAATGATTGCATGACTTAATAAATCTGAATTTTAATTACTTCCTAATTTACATAGAAAATGGTTTAACCACTACAGCTATCAATTCTAAATCACCCAGGGTAGAATCCAGGGCATTCCACAATAATGCAGAGATTATAGGATGTATTGTTTCTGATGGGTAGTGTATTACTTGGGCATCATGACGCAATGGCAATTAGGGATTTGAAGAAATCTTTAATTCAAAAATTAAAATGGTTTTTATCATAATGAAGACATATATTATTTAGAAAATGAAAAGTTCAGGCTGCTATAGAAACTGAAATTTCCCTTGCATTTGTATACCTTTCTTTTACACAGGAGATCTGTAACTTTGTATGTAGATGTCAGCAGGCTTCTCTAGTTTCACTTGGGCATATGCAAAACCTCTTAGATCTCTAGTCCTTCAAGCACTGCCTGAGATCCATTGTTATACTTGTCACATTGAGTCTCATGATCAGATTTTCCCTTGTGTTTAACTATAATGCATAATGTTAGAGATGCTGATAACAAAAGTCTTGTGTTAGTAAGTATGCAGTGAAGAAGAGTGACCCACAGGGCTTAGCATAATGTTTACCTTTCCCTCACTAGAAAAAAAAAAATATTTTATGATCTTGATGAAAGAAATATCACATGGAACAATCAGGTAATATGATCACATTTATTGTACTTTTCTTTTGAGCCTATAGTTTCACCAACAGACTATTTTAAAATCAATTGCAATTTTACAAAATTTGGTTTTAATATATATTACTCCCCTGGGCCAAATTTTAATTTAAGTTTTCTAGTGAGTTATATACTTGAGGCCTTTGCAGGCTGCACTGTGTTTTTAGAGCACAAGAGATAACCTCAGCATTCTCATTAGAAACAGTAAGTTCAAAATCATTACTGTACCTGCAGGCTCCTTAGCTAATAGACACAGAAATCTAATTCAGACCTAGTAATATATTTCAGTTGTCCTTGTTGGTCTATATACCTTCTCAAAAAGAAAACCCATATATTTTGATGAGGACAAATCATAATTCTTTTTCCCAAGTCACTTTTGTCTCTAATGAGCTTGAACTGGCAATGGTGTTATGCAATCAGCACATCAAAACTAATGATGGTTTATGTGTGAGACACAAAAGCTTAAAATCAACTACCCAAGAGTTTTATAATTGTTGCCAAAAGTCTACAGGTCTGCGTTCCATGAAAAAAAAAAAAAAATACCTCCTAAACTAAAAGAAACAGAAGCCTGATGCAAAAATAATGTATATGGAATAATTTCATTCATATAAAGATCCAAAATACGCATGACTGATCTTGAATGTTGGAAGTCAGGTTAGTAGTTAATTAAATTTAGGAAGAAAAAAAGACTAATAATTGTTAACAGACAGGAAAGGAGCTTATGAGATGATGATAACATTTCATTTCTTTACCTGAGTAAAGGTTACGCATAGATGTTCATATTGCAGACTTAGGATTTGTGCAATTTTCTGTGTGTATATTATCAGCAATAAAAATGCTTTGAAAATTATAGTCTGTATGATAGTTCCATTAAGTTGAAATCAATTGTCAGAGGATTTCTTAACTGCTACCATTGTGTCCACATCTCAGTCTTCTCTTTGTATAAAGAAAAAAACCAAAACAAAATATAGCCTTCCTCATTTAGTGGCACAGAATGAGTTCATGGTAGTACTAATAGCTGTGTCTTTGTTTCAAGAAGATGATTTCCGCAAAATTGTTATTATTATCCATTCTATCTATACAATTCCAAAAGAAGCTAGTAAATGAAAAATTCTATATAAGCTGCCAAAGGGATTGTTTTAAACTATCCTCTCCTATGTTCATTAACAATTGAATATATGGCTTTTCAACTCATGGGCTAGAATAAAAATGTCAGCTTATTTATGACAGTTAAGACAATGAGACTGGATTAAACTGCCTACAGAGAGAGAGAGCATAAAGTGAGAACAAAATTTGTTCTGTAACACAATTGTGAGAAATGCCAAGATTTGAAGAGCAGACAAGGGAAGATGATACAGTAGAAAACAGTGAAGAGGAACAGTTATCTGAGTAGGTAAACCATAGCAATGTGTCATCAGAGTCCACCGATGATAGATCTAAGCAGGGGGGAGATCAAAGTCTAAAATGAGGCAAGCGCAGAGTCAACGGAAAAAGTTGATGCCCTTAAGCATGTGTAAAAGCTAAAAGAAAGAAGGAAGTAAAGGTAAAGTTAAAAATCCATGTGAAAATGGAAACCCAGAATCCAGGGGTAAGAAATTTACTTTAATCAAAGTTATAACTTATTTAGTAGTTACTAAATGCTATATCCTCCAGTTATATTATCTGGTATGATTTTACCTTGATACTAGGAGAAAGAATTTAATCACTGTTTTACTGATTACTGTACAAAAACATCATCCTTAAGGCAATTAGAATGATCTATGAAGCTACTCATACATCTACCATACTATCACTCCATGCTCATTTATCTCCTATTAATCATGGAAAGTTTCCAGGAATCTTTTAATTTTATTCCAGTCTATATTTTAGCATTATATTTTTAGAATACCTGCTCTGTTTTTCATGTATTGGTGTTTTCGTTAAGTAGGTTTTGGCTAAGATCAGTACCGGGTTTTATGCCTCACAAAACTAAAATATATATAAAAATTATGCAAATTAAATACTGTATTAAAGCATTTCAGAATAAACTCCTTTGTTTATAATTATAAACTCTTTCATTATAACTGATTTAACAGTAACAAGTAAATACAACTTCAAACGTAAAACAGGTAAAAGAAGAATTTTAAGAATCTTCCAATGAGCAAACATTCTAACGTTATATGCATTGATTTGACTAGTCACATTCATGAAGATCAATTAATATAATAAGAGAGAAAGGCACATTTACAAAGGAGGCACTTTAGTCCATATGCTTCAAAATGGAAACAAACAATATCTTCAGAAGGAGTGTTTCAAATTTCCTAAATACAGAACAAGATTTAATTTTTGTAAATGCTTATAGATTCTGATTTTATCTAAAATATTATTTTAAATGGCTATAATTTTGGAACTTCTTGTCCTTCTGGAGCTGAATCAATAGCCCTTTCTTCTCCTATCTGTAATGTGTAGGGCCTTTATTTTCAAGGGTATGGGAACGATTTTATTTGTATGAACTGAATTAGAAAGTGCAGGGGATAAATAAAAATCCACTTGTAAGAATTGAGAGAGAAAGTGCAGAAGTTAATACTAATATATGGTATAATTTATTTTTAAGAAAGGAATATGGAGCCTATAATGGTTCCTTTTGTATTAATTATGTCACTTTATACCTTAAAATTATTTAATATCTTTTTTTCCTAAGGTCCTTAGAATGTTAAACAGGTCTTTTCTGGTTTATATGCTTAATGCTTTCAGCCTCATCTCTCATCAGGCCCTTTCGAAGTCTATGCTTAGGCTGTACCAAAGTATCTGCAGTTCTCCAAATGCCCGAGACCATTTCAAATCTCTATACATTTGCATATTTAAAGACTCTATAAATATGACCTTCTTCTTGTACCTGAAATGCCTTCTCTCCTTATCTATTTGGTCATCAATCACGTTTAACCTATTCTTTAGAGTCCTTTCTGAAATCTCTCTCTTCACACAAAATTGCCTCCTCTCTCCATTGTGCCCCAAACAGATACTGATGCAGATTTCAAACTTGATGTCTTTTATGTTCTATCACATTTGCTTAAGCCTCCTGCACTTGCAGTATCTTGAGTACTTTGAAGACAAGGATCATGATTGATACACCTTAGCATCTCTCGTATCTCTAGCACCTTGTATAGTGCTGAATACCATTAAATATATGTGTGGAATAAAGAAGCCAGAAATAGACTTACTCAAATATGTTATATTAAATGCTTTTTGACAAAGACACAGAAACAATTCAATGGAGAGAGTATAGCCTATTCAATAAGTGATTCTGGGGCAATTCGACTTATACAGGCAAACAAACGAACAAACAAAAACAAAAAACAACCAGAATCTTAATGGAAACCTTACAACATATATAAAATTTAACTCTAAATGGACTTACATAAAAATATAAATACCATCAGGGAAATGCAAATGAAAATTACAACAAAAGGTCACTACACGTTCATGAGAATGATGAAAGGAATAATAGTTTTAGAAGTGACAATACCACATATTGGCAAGAATGCAGAGAAACAGTACCACTCATAGATTGCTGATGGCAATGTAAAGTTGTAGACATTCTGGAAAACAGTTGGGCAGTTTCTCGTGTAAATAAATATGAAACTACCATATGACTCAGCAATGGTATACTTTGATATTTTCCCCAGAGGGGTGAAACTTGTTTACAAGTTTTCATAGCAGCTTTATTCATAATCACCCAAAACTGGAAAAGCCCATTTCTTTCTCAGTAGGTGAAACGTTAAATAAACTGTAATGAATACACACTATGAAATACTACCAAGAAATAAAAAGAAATGAGCTATTGATATGTATAACAACTTGGATGACTACAGGAAATTATGCCAAGTGAAAAAGGCCAATCATACCATCGTGGTGGATACAGGAACACATACATTTGATACAACCATATAGAACAAACACACACAATGACAACTAAAACTGGGAAAATCTGAGTAAGATCAGGTGACGTTATCGATGTCAATATCCTAATTGTACTACAGTTTTGCAAAAACTCAAAAAAGGTACATGGTATCTTTCTGTGGTATTCTTATAATCATGTGTGAATCAACAATTATCTCAATAAAATTGTCATTAAAATATTAGTTGAATAACTTTCTTGGTTTTCTTCACACAAATATCCAGGAATTTAAGTACACTTCGCAGGAGGAATAGGGAACAGTATAGTTAGTACACCTCCCTAGAAGTGGAAAAATCGAGAAATTAACTTTTAGCCCTTCTATACGGAGAAAGAAGCCGCTACCAAGAAAAATCAAAGGACAATATAATAAAATTCACAGAGCTTATTAGATTAACCAAAAAAGTGTGCGTGTGTGCGTGTGTGTGTGTGTGTGTGTGTGTATAATATTTGGGAGAATTCAAGTATTGACAATATTTTAAAATAATTTACCTGGTTATCTCATCAGATTCAGCAGATGGGTAACTGAAAACATTAGTTGGGGAAAAAAAGCTTCAATTTTTTTTAAGTAAAAATAGAATATTAATTACAAAAATGTTATTTATAATTTATTTTATAATTCATACAATTCATAATTTACAAGTCATAATTGAATCATAAGAGTTTATTTTGTGGGAATGAGAATATTTGGAATAATTGAATAATAATAGGTAAAAAATCTTTTTTAAAAACTGTAACAAGCACATCAAATATCCTCCTACACATTACAATTAAACTACAATATTAACCTTGTCTAAGAAAGGTTACACTTAGCCTAACACTTAATTGACTACATTTATGTAAAATTGTAGAAATACATTGTTTTACATATTCAAAGATTTCAAATGCATGTGTTTTAAATCAGTGAATATAATTTTGCCACAGGTACATTAGAATGTATGGCTTAGAAAAAAATTGAAAAAACCATTATCTATGCTAATTGTTTCAGAAGGGGAATGTAATATATAAGTGGCTATACCCTTGAATTTTATACCTTTTTAACAAATAAAAGTTGTGATAAATTTGCATTGATTTTCACTGCAGACAAATACAACAAAGAATTTTCAAAAGCACCCTATGGGATACTAATACCGATGTGTAAGTGCAAGATATTTAAGGGCCTTTTTTTTCTCCTCTAAAAGGATTCAGGTAGTTGTAGCCAACACAGCTCTTTTTATTCAATATGACAATTTAAAAAAATCTATATGACAGAGATTTCATTGTATCATTAAAGTAATAAAAGAAGGGAGCTTTAAAGATATATTTTAAACGATTTTCTTTTTTCTTTTTTTTTTTTTTTTTGAGACGGAGTCTCTCGCTCAGTCACCCAGGCTGGAGTGCAGTGGCGCGATCTCGGCTCACTGCAAGCTCCGCCTCCCGGGTTCACGCCATTCTCCTGCCTCAGCCTCTGAAGTAGCTGGGACTACAGGCGCCCGCCACCGCGCCCGGCTAATTTTTTGCATTTTTGGTAGAGACGGGGTTTCACCGTGTTAGCCAGGATGGTCTCGATCTCCTGACCTCGTGATCCGCCCGCCTCAGCCTCCCAAAGTGCTGGGATTACAGGCGTGAGCCACCGCGCCCGGCCACGATTTTCTTTTATTTGTGCATAATTTTTATGTTAGAGTTCCTCTTATTATTTTATAAAGCATCACTCTTGTCCTTAGGTAAATCTCAAAGAGATGTGTACTCTACCATATTTTGCAAGAGGGAGAGCTTCCTGGTCTGAGGGATCTAAAATTTTGACTGTAGTTTAATTGAGTAAAGAAATATGAAGCTTTCCTCACAAAAAGTATATTTCATATTTTTACTATAAAATGCATAACCATGATTAAAATAATAATGTCGAGGGCCAGGAATGGAAGAGAAAATCAAAGCAAAGCATGAGGGATGAAGACCTAGAAGCCTAAATCAGGATGCCAAATCGGGAGCAGGCAATGGAAATCAGGACTTCAGATGCCTAAGAAAACAAGGTCTAGCATATCCTACAAGTAGTAGGAAATCTGCACGACTTTTTTTTTTTTCTTTTTCTCCCAGCAAGCAACAAGCTGGTAGTGTCACTACAAAGGAATCCACCAACCTATTCAACCTATCCAATGTGCAGCCAGATACAAGGTACGTAAAGCCTAAAGGCGGAAGTAGTAAGGATATTCAATTTGCTCAGAATCTTCTTTATGCTTTCCCCAATCTCAGGAACCATATGTGTTATCTATCCAGGAGACTGAGACTCCAAGACATTAATACAATATCAGTTCTGTTGTATATACTGAGGAGCCTAACAGGGATGAAAAGAGAAGGAAAAATAAATTTTCAAGAAAGCTGAGCACTGTAAAATTTACAAAATATCAGTGTAAATGTCATGAGAGGACCAGCAAGCACTAATGCCAAATCACCCACAGATTTGCACATAAGTATTTAAAATAATAGAACCATGTTCCAAAGGTTTAAATACGCATACTTAAAATTATCAAAGATGAAGAAAGGAGTAGCATTCATAAAGTAATTAAAAGAAGTACCATGAACTGTGGGATATAAAAAGATCTACAGTTAACCCTTGAACAATGCAGGGGTTAGAGAGACTGACCTTTGTAGTTGAAAATCCATGTGAAACTCTTGACTCCCCTACGACTTAACTACTGATAAAAGACAAACTTCAGCTGAGTTAAATTTAAAGGCCTTTAATTGCACAATGAACGATTCCAATCCGGCAGCCCCCAGAATCACAGCAGATTCAATAAAGTAAATGAGGTCACAGGGGCAATTAATGAACTGATGACCAGAAGTGAGGAATCACCCAAAGAACACAGCATGAGGAGCTGAAATTTATGAAACCGTATGTTTAGTAAGAAAGTCCAAATTACTTTGTTTAAATATTCCGTTTATTTTGTACAAGACCCATGACGAATAGTGTCCAAAAGTCTATTCTTAACACAGTTTTCCACAATCTTTTTAAGCCTGACATTGTACTTCTCTGATCAAAACACTACAGTTTCACCCCAATGAAAAGCAAAGTTATAACATTCTACAATATCCGTAAGATTGAGTAATCTCCCTTACCTTTTTTACTTCATCTTATACTTCTTTCCATATGCTGATCAAGCTCAAACCACTTTGTACTTCCTACCTCTGGATACTTTTTCCCAACAAGCTCATTCATTGCTTCAAGTCTTCCCTCAAATGTCATCCTTCTAATTCCTTCAATGACTACACCACTTAAAGTGATAACCCACTCCTTTCCCATGCACCACATTTCCAATCTCCTTCATCCTATGTATTATTTTTTGCAAGCACATATAAACTGTGGTGGGTTACATTTTCCTTTAAGTGTATTTAATTCTCCCTGCCTCCATGTGAGTGTATGCTTTTCTGCCCTTGACTTTTTGTGTGTGGTAATATGAGAATTATTTCAGAACAAGCATGTATTTGGGACCATGTGATATGCTTCGGCCAATAGATAATGTTAACAGATGGAATTAAGCAGAAGTCTTAAATTTTTTGCACAGTGGAGCTTGTCTTTAGCTGCTGTGCAGTCTCCATCTCAAGAACATATACCTGAGATCTTGTTGGTTCAGGACCATGGGAGACATGAGGAATGGATCTGGATGTGACTTGCAGATTGAAGTCAATCCCAGCTGAGCATAATGCAAATCAGTTGTCCCTCAGCTGACTCCCGCACATACACGAGCACAGGTGAGAGCATCAGAACCCCCATTTAGATTCATAGACGCACGAGAAGCAAAGGTTTAGTGTTGCCTGAGATTTGAGGATTACGTATAATTATTGTGATGTCAGGTAACTTTACACCATATTTTACATATGATTATGTATTTTATATATTATCGATCTCACTTACCAGGATACCTATACTACAAAAGCAGGATTTTTGATTTTTTCATTTTGTTATAAATTGTGTATTCCAAGGACTTAGAATGGATGAAACATGAGACGCAATAGTTTCTCAGAAAGTATTTGTTGATTTTTGTTGTTGTTGTTTCCTTTTTCATTTCTTTCTTTCTTCTTTTTTTTTTTAATAGTGTTTCCCAGACTGGACTTGAGTTCCTGAACTCAAGCAATCCTTCCACCTTAGTCTCCTAAGGAGCCAGAACTACAGGTATGCTATTGTACCTGACTTCGTTGTAAAGGGTTGGTTAATGGTTACAAAATACAGGTAGATAAGAAATAAGTCTAGTGTTTAGTAGCACAAGAGGGTGACTATAATTAATAGAATTTTTTGTATATTTCTAAATAACTTGAAGAGTGAAACTAATATTTCTCACACAAAGAAATGATAAATGTTTAAGGTGATAGATACCCCAGTTACTCTAATTTGGTCATTACATGTTGTATGCTTACATCAAAATATCACATATACCCCATACATATGTACAAATATTATATATCCATAAAAATTACCAAGTAATTTCTTAAATTTGTTATATGTATTAAAGATTATTTGAATCTCTGTATCCCCAGTCATATTAAACTATTCTAAGATAAGTGTTTAATATAAAAAAAGATTATATTTTTAAATTCTACCAATAAGCCATTTGAAATTTAAATCTAAAATTTATAATTGTATCAAACATTATGATACTTAGGTATATATATATATAGAAAACAAAATGTATCTAAAATGTATATACTAAATACTAAAAATTAGGCAATTTAAAATTTATTTTAAATAAATTTTTAATGTAGAGATTTTGAGCAACTTTTATCAAATTTAGCCCAAGGATATGTGTTTTTGAGGTTAGTGGAATGTTATTGTTTTAATAATGTTTATATTCAGTATGTTGCTTATATGTAGGGATAGAATATTTTTTCTATTTTGAGTTTGTGTGCAGTGAACGTACATTTAATTCAAATTAACCGTCCATAATTGTACTGAATTTGGGGGCAAATACATTGTTTTATATCTTTATTTCTAATTCTTTACATTATTTTTCCCTAACATTATTCTGTCTACAATCTTCCGTATAATGTCAAACAAGAGAACTGTTATTTTTAGGCATAATTTTCTCCTTTCAGATATTAATAAAAAGGTTTCGGTAATTCAGCATGAAGTCCAGGGTTTGCTGTAAATTCTTTGTAGATAGTATTTATCATGTTAAAGTTGATTTTTTATCATTCTAATTGGCTAAGGGCTTAAAATGAAGGTATTGAACTTTATCAAATGCTTTCTCTGTCTCTTCATGTGGTCATATGATTTTTTTCTCTCTAAAATGTTGAGATACAGTGTTAAAACATCTGCTATTATAGAGCATACTTGCATTTCTGTAATAAAATCCTTGTCATAATAATTATTATGCTTATATATACACACATGTATCCATATGATAGAGTATGTATTTCAAAGAGTAAATTTGTTTGCTGAATTTAATTTACTATTATTTTTTAGAACTTTTGCATCTATGTTTATGAGTGCAATTTGCTTGTAAATTTTTTTCTTGTAATTTTTGTGAGGTTCGGGTTTCTAGGTCATGCTGACCTCATAGAATAACTTGGAGAGGTTATTTTCCCTGTGTGTGTGTGTGTTTTCTTTCTTTTCTCTCTTTCTCTCTTTAGTTCTTTAGCTTTCTCTGTCTCTCTTTCTTTCTTTTGGAAAGGGAAGTCCTTACAGTATTTCTTAAATGCATTTTGGCCTTGAGTTTTCTGTACCGGGTCATTTTTTAAAATCATCTTTATTAAAGTACAATTTACACATAATAAAATACACCCATTTTTAATTATGCATTTAATGACTTTTGGACAAATGTATACACCTATTTTACCACTACAATATTAATGTATACAATATTTCCATCAGCCCAAAAATGTTTCTCTCCATCCCTTACCATATGATGAACAAAACAAGCCAGTTGCCAATGAACAGATACAGTATAAACCCATTCATCTGAAATTCCCAAAAAGTCAAAACACAATCATGTATCAGGAAAAAAGCCATTTAATGGTTGCCTGGGTCAGTGTAGGGAAATTGACTGTTATAATATTTTTAATGATGATTTCAATTTAGAAAATATCCCCAACTACCCAATGCTAAAAAAGAACACCAAATAAAATTTGATTATATATATAAAATATATATAATACATTAATTATATATAATATATATAATTATATAATATACATAATATATATATTTTATATATATATATGTATTTTTTTTAGATGGAGTCTCGCTCTGTTGCTCAGGCTGGAGTGCAGTGGCACCATCTCGGGTCACTGCAACCTCTGCCTCCCGGGTTCATGCCATTCTCCTGTCTCAGCCTCCTGAGTAGTTGAGACTACAGGTGCCCGCCATTATATTATATTAAAAAAATATAATTTTATTTTTTATAATATTAAAAAACGCCTGGCTAATTTTTTATATTTTTAGTAGAGATGGGGTTTCACCATGTTAGCCAGGATGGTCTCAATCTCCTGACCTTGTGATCTGCCCACCCCAGCCTCCCAGAGAATTCGATTATATTTTTAATGAACAACTTTCATGTTTATATCATACATATAATGTGAATATAGTTAAATAAATTATTAGATACCTGAGTTTTGTTTCAAGCACTGTACTAGCCCCTCTATGCCATTATCACTCTTACTTTTCAAAATAATTATACAAGATTGATGGTATGATTTTCCCAATAATGCCTGTAATGTAACTGGGGATCTTTTAAATATCTTCTGTTAGATCATCCATCTGGTAAGTTGCAGGACAGTGACTAACACATAAGGCTATGGTATTTATTATAGTTTTACATGTTTACAGTAAGGTCATATTGTATTAGTTTGTTCTCATGCTGGTAATGAAGACCTACCCAAGACTGGGTAATTGATAAACAGAAGAGGTTTAATGGACTCACAGTTCCATACGGCTGGGGAAGTCTCACAATCATGGCGGAAGATGAAAGAAGATCAAAGGGACTTCTTACATGGTGGTGGGTAAGAGAGCATGTCCAGGGGAACTCCTCTTTATAAAACTATCAGCTCTCATAAGGTTTATTCACTATCCCAAGAATACCATGGGAAAAACCTGCCCCCATGATTCAATTACATCCCACTGGGCCCCTCTCATGCCAAGTGGGAATTATGGGAGCTACAATTCAAGATGAGATTTGGGTGGGGACACAGCCAAACCATATTATCCTGTACTGGCCCCTCAAAAATCTAATGTCCTCACATTTTAAAACAAATCATGCCTTCCCAACAGTCCTTCAAAGTCTTAACTCATTTCAGCACTCCAAAAGTCTAGAGTCCAAAGTCTCATCTGTGACAAGGCAAATCCCTTCCACCTATTAGCCTGTAAAATCAAAAACAAGTTAGTTACTTACTAGTCAGAATGGGGATGCAGACATAGGGTAAATACAGACATTCCAAATGGGAGAAATTGGCCAAAACAAAGGGACTACAGGCCCCATGCAAGTCTGGAAACCAGTGGGGCAGTCAAATCTTAAAGCTCCAAAATGATCTCCTTTGACTCACATCCATTGTATGTTGATGCAAGAAGTGGGCTCCCACGGTCTTGGGCAGCTCCACGCCTGTGGTTTTCAGGGTACAGTGCACACCTGGCTGCTTTCACAGCCTGGCATTGAGCATCTGCAGCTTTTCCAGGTGCATGGTGCAAGCTGTCAATGGATCTACCATTCTGGGATCTGGAGGATGGTGGTCATCTTCTCACAGCTCCACTAGGCAGTGCCCCAGTTGGAGCTCTGTGTGGGTACTCTGACCCCACATTTTTCTTCTGCACTGCCCTAGCAGAGGTTCTCCGTGAGGACTCTGCTCCTGCAGCAGACTTCTGCCTGGACATCCAGGCATTTCCATACACCCTCTGAAATCTAAGTGGAGGTTCCCAAACCTCAATTCTTGACTTCTGTGTACCCACAGGTTTGACACCACATGGAAGCTGCCAAGGCTAGGGGCTTCTACCCTTTAAATCCACGGCCCAAGCTGTACTTTGGCCCCTTTTAGCCATGGCTGGAGTGGCTGAGAGGCAGGGCACCAAGTCCCTAGGCTGCACACAGCAAGAGGGCTCTGGGCCTGGCCCAAGAAACCATTTTTACCTCTTAGGTGACCAGACTTATAAAGGGAAAGGCTGCTGTGAAAATTTCTGACGTATCCTGGAGACATGTTCCCCATTGTTTTGGTGATTAACATTTGGCTCCTTATTACTTATGCAAATTTCCACAGTTGGCTTGAATTTCTCCCTAGAAAATGGGTTTTTGTTTTCTATTGCATTTTTTAGGCTGCAAATTTTCCAAACTTTTACCCTCTCCTTCCTCTTGAATTATTTTCCACTTAGAAACTTCTTCCCCCAATACCCTAAGTCACCTCTCTCAAGTTCAGAGTTCCATAGATCTCTAGGGCAGGGCCAAAATGCTGCCAGTCTCTCTGGATAGCAAGAGTGATATTTACTCCAGTTCCCAACCAACTCCTCATCTCCATATCAGACCACCTCAGCCTGGATTTTATTAGTCATATCACTATCAGCATTTTGGTCAAAGCCATTCAATAAGTCTCTAGGAAGTTCCAGACTTTCCCACATCTTTCTGTTTTCTGTGTCCTCCAAGTCTCTAGGACGTTCCAAACTTTCGCACATTTTCCTGTCTTCTTCTGAGCTCTCTAAACTGTTCCAACCTCTGCCTGTTACCAAGTTCCAAAGTTGCTTCCACATTTTCGGGTGTCTTTACAGCAATGCTCCACTACCCAGTACCAATTTACTATATTTGTTCATTCTCATGCTACTAATAAAGACACACCTGAGACTTGGTGATTTCTAAAGGAAAGAGGTTTAATGGGCTCACACTTCCACATGGCTGAAGAAGTCTCACAATCATGGTAGAAGATGAAGGAAGAGCAGAGGGACTCCTTACATGGCAACGGGCAAGAGAGCTTGTGCAGGGGAACTGCCCTTTATAAAACCATCAGATCTTGTGAGACTTACGCACTGTCACAAGAACAGCATGGGAAAAGCCTGCCCTCGTGATTTAATTACCACCCACCAGGTCCCTCCCACAACATGTGGGGATTATGGGAGCTACAATTCAAGATGATACTTTGGTGGGGACATGGCCAAACCATATCACATGTAAAGGCATATATTATCTCTTGATAGCATCTGTCAGCATTTCTCTTTGAGTAGGGTTTGTTTTTTCCAGGAATACATTATCATTAGATAATTCCATTGAGTTTCTAGAGTGAGCATCTAAGAACATGTGCTAAATTATGAGACAAATGTCATGTGTGAATTCATGTCTGTGTGTGCATGATAAAGAAGGGGAGAAAAATGAGAGAGAGTTAAAAAGAAGGAACAAGGAGCAGAACACTAGAGGGAATAGAAGGATGCTAAGAAGGAAGTATTTATGCCATTCTGAGGCATGGTATAGGATTAGAACCAAACTTGGACAGGGATCTGTGAGCTAGCAGCAAAGCCATGGCCAGGCTAACAGACTATGTCTCTCTGGTTTATTCCTCTCTGCCTTCTCATAGCAGTAACTGGTTAATAACTTGATCTAAAGAACAATGCCTGTACAGAAGGAAATTGTAGCTATTCGTGTAGAAACTCTTCTAACCTGACCCAGGCAAGTGGCTCAAGGCAGGCACCCGGGAAAGGTCTCTGGCCATGCTGATAACTCAAAGCATATGCCTGACTTAGCAACTGAATTCATTGGAATTTAATTACTCAACATGATTATATACTGACAGCATACTCATTATTGGAAGGATTGATTATTATTATGCAAACATTTCCATTATTCATTTATTGAAAACTTGGGCATACGTCCCAGACTAGAATTGCATCTTCCACTTCTTTTCACTTCATTACCTTTTCAGTTGAATATGTTTAACTTTCCAAGGTGGTTATTTTGACTCATGTCATACTTTAATATAATCAAGTCATTAAAACTTATTCAGGAAACTGATGTTTTCTCAAATTAAAAAAAAATAAGCACTATGATATAAAATACAGGATGGTCCTGTCAGTTCTTCACTGACAACTCAGCTCAGTCATTTGCTTGTTGGCTCAAAGACCTTTATATGAACTGGCTTGGTATCTTATTTCTTGTGGAAGACTCAAAAGGCAATAATTTGGTATAATATATTAGCTGTTAAAATGTTAGCCATAGGCCTTGATATAAACATTTATTGAGTAAACGAAGAGGTGATTGAAATGGCTGTAGGTTGCCTTATTTATCTAGTGTTTTAAGCTTGAGATGGCATTGACCTTATTATTCATTTTCTTAAAATAATAGTCTTTGCCTTCAAGAAAACATCAATAAATACTTTCAGACAAAACTCCATTAAACTCTCATAAACATTTCATATCATTTTATGTTTTCATGAATATATGCATAAAAATTTTCTTTTACTATTAAATTGTTGCACAAATAATTGAAGTTTTTCCCAATTTTTAGGCAAAACCAGCAATTATTTTTAGACCAACCTAGTAATAAACTTCTTATTTAAACATCATTCATTCTAAACAGTAAGTTCACAATGAAAGTTTCAGGCAAGTATTTTAGCTGAAAAGTAAAGTGTCTTCAAATAATATAAAAAAGATTGCTTTTCCACTATTCCATAGATTAGGGTCTGTTTTTTGCACACCTGTGGTTCAGGATTATGTTTGGGAAGTTTAAAACTGTTGGAGTTTGATGAACACTTTAGATTCAACTATGATTAAATCTTTCTTTATTTTGTCTCTACTCTTTATTATCGTTTTTGAGGAGTCACCACTCCCTGGACAAGCCTGGATGGTTACTTTGGAACTTGATTCTAAAAATATTTCAGATTTCAATATTTCAATAGCATTGGAAGCTATCGTGATAAAATAGTTCATGCCTCTTACATGTTTACTTTTTATGAAGAGTAACAAGAACATTGTGTTTTCCAATCAGGATAGGAGAAACTAAATAAACAAATAAACACCATACATAGTTGTGGAGGTGCAAGCTTGAAATACCTTTGATTCTTAAAGATTCTTTTGTGTTCATTTTAGAGAAACCTGCAAACTGTGAATGTTATTTAAGCTAAATCCAAAACAATAGTTTGGATTCTGGCATATATAAAACAGATAGCTCCTCAGAATATTCCTTTCTTTTTCCAATATCGCTCCTATGCCTGATAGAGATTGAACATTGGTAATAAGACATATCACAACCCTGAAATGATGAAATTTAAAATATAGTTACCGGATTTGTAGAAATCTACTGTAAGAACCTCAGCCTATAAGATGGACTATACAAAGGTATACACACACTGGTGGCAAGACAAATATAGCCTAAAAGAGAGACAGAGAAAAAAGGGTAGATGCAATAACTGAAAATAGCTTCTGCAAAAATGACAAAAACAATGTGAAGCCACAACTACAAATTACGATACACCATAGCAATACACAATGAGATAAGAACGGGTGGGAGGAAATATTAGAGTGAATACAGGAAGGGAAGAGGGAGATAAAACCAAACACACAGAGAAGAAAGTCAACTTTTACTGGCATGGTACTAATATGTCACTATGTGGTAACAGTGTCAAGGATAGGTGAAACACTTCCAACACCTACATTAAATTAAGGCCCTGCTAAGCAAGTGGAAATGTAAAACTACAAAGTCCTCAGAGTATTGTGAGCATGTTTATGGTGCATTAGCACCACACTGTTTAGCACAGGTGTTCCAGTAATTGTGGAATACTGGGAAAATGCACAGCGTTCCATTCATCTTCATCATATCCCAAGGTGATATACCAATAGCAATTTAGCACCTGCTAGAGCAATTTGGCATCTGTGGTATTTACCGAAGTGTTTGGTCTTAAAGGTTGGAAGTGTTATTTTGTACTTCCATACATGCTGGGGAATTATCAAGCACTTGGCAATACCAAATGCATTGTAAAACTCTCTTAGTGAAAGTTATAAAAGCAAACTTAATGAAACATAGTGAATAAAAATTTTATAAAAGTGGCAGATTAGATTATTTTTACATGTCTTCTCCCATCAAAAAGAGCATTTTCTCTGATCACCACAGAGAATAATAATGACACTTGCTTAACAATATAATTTAAATGTTTATAAAGAAAGAAATGACATGGAATATAATTGTGCTAATATTTTCTGCAATGGACTTTCTAATTGTGTTGCTGACTGTGCAGGGCATCAAATATATTAGGATAAATAGTTCTTTCTCTTCTATATTTCAAACTGATTTTGAAATATCAGCAAGTTAGCAATTTCCAAGAAAAGATAACCAAATATTTCTCATCTGAAAAAAAAAAGTTGGAGATAGATGGTAGATAAAGCTAGCTAGCCTCCTAGATAGATAGATAGATGGATAGATAGATAGATAGATAGATATCAATGAAATATCTTTGTCTTAAAATCTTACTAATATGGGAACAATGACATTGAGAAATAGACCCATTAAGGAACAAACAAGAAATGAAACGTTCCACATTTTTTTCACAAACTGTTTAAGATGACTGTGATGGTTAATACTGAATGTCAACTTGATTGGATTCAGCGATACAAAGTATTGATCATGGGTGTGTCTTTGTGTGATGCCAAAAGAGATTAATATTTCAGTCAGTGGGCTGGGGAAGCACATCCGCCCTTAATCTGGTGGGTACAATCTAATCAGTTTCCAGAGAATGTAAATCAGGCAGAAAAACGTGAAAAGGAGACAGGCCTAGCCTCCCAGCCTACATCTTTCTCCTGTGCTGGATGCTTCCTGTTCTCAAACACAGGACTCCAGGTTCTTCAGTTTTGGGACTCAGACTGGCTCTCCTTGCTCCTCAGCTTGCAGACAGCCTATTATGGGACCTTGTGATCGTGTAACTTAATACTTAATAAACTCCTCTTTATACATATATACATATATATATAGAGAGAGAGACAAGCACACATATATTTACCTATATATACACACACACACATATATATCCTATTAGTTCTGTCTAAGAGAACCCTGACTAGTACAATGACTAATCTATTATTTGGCATAGAGAGCCTTAGATTTAAAATATCTTCTATGGATATAGATGGGAAAATCTAAGAATAGAAAATAGAGAAAAAAATTAAGAAAATTATTCTAAAGGAAGAATTAGAAAAAAATAAATATTAGAAAACATAGGTAAGATAAATAAAAATGTGAATCAGGCATATTTTATATCCAGCAATTCCTGGTAACATTTTAACAAAAAGATGATAGTGTATTTATATGCCTTTCTCTACCTTAAAACAACAATCACACTTCATTTTCATATTTTTACAGATTTTGGAAATATAAACACAATTTTGTTATATGGCTATGCTGAGTACTAGTGAAGTCTGGGCTTGTAGTTTAACACCTAAATAGTGTACAATGTACCTATTAGGTAATTTCTCATCCTTCACCCTTCTCTCACTCTTCTACCTTTTGAGGTCTCCAATGTTCATTATTCCACATAATGTATACACATTATTTAGCTCCCACTTGTAAGTTATATAATGCAATATTTGACTTTGAGTTATATCACTTAAGATAACAGCTTCCAGTTCCATCCATGTTGCTGCAAAAGACACGATATTATTATTTTTATGGCTGACTAGTATTTTATATATATATGTGTATATATACATATATAATACAATATGTATGTATAACATTATGTAGATAATAATATATACAGATTATATATATAGTATTTTCTTTAACCAATCATCTGTTGATGGAAACTTAGGTTGATTCCATATGTTTGTTACTGTGACTAGTGCTGTGATAAATATACAAATGCAAATATCTTTTTGATATAATAATTTCTTTCCTTTTGGATAGATATCCAGTAATAGGACTGCTGGATCAAATGCTGGTTCTACTGTTAGTTCTTTGAGAAATCTCCATACTGTTTTTCATAAGGTTTATACTAATTTACATTCTCACCAACAGTGTATACATTTTCCCATTTTTCTGCATTGTTGCCAATATCTGTTTTTTTTTAGTAAAAACCATTTTGTAAGATGTAAGGTTGTATCTCATTGCACTTAATTTGCATTTCTCTGGTGATTAGTGATGGTGAACGTTTTTTCATATGCCTGTTTGCTTTTTGTATGCCATTTGTATGTCTTCTTTCGAAAAATCTCTCTCCATGTCTTTTACTCACTTTTTATTGTTTTTTTTTTTTTTTACTCTTGTTGAGCTTTGTTTGAGTTCCTTGTAGATTCTCGATATTAGTCCTTCGTCGAATGCATAGCTTGCAAGTATTTTCTCCCATTCTGTAGGTTATCTATTCACTCTGTTGAAACACAATAGTTTAGAGCAAGTTATGTGCCAAATTCATGACTTGTCTAGCAATTATACTGCTTCTCCCCACAAAAAGAATTGAAGAACACTATCAAGGGAAAATACCCTCCAGATTGTACTCAAGATTAAAATATAGTTGTTGTTTGATAAATATTTGTAAAATAAGCGTGTTTCTTGACAATTATATATATGTTGAAGGTATGATAGGTACATTTGTTTTTGTCAGAGGTACAAGAAAATGCTCTAAAACTTTTAAAACTGAATACACCAAACAACATGTTCAATAAATATTAAGCAAAATGTATCAGAAATACAAAGAATTCTTGACTAAAAAATACTTATAGTGGAATACGTCAACTCCCTTTAAGAGAGAGTAAACAGTCTTTACCA
This sequence comes from Theropithecus gelada, assembly GCF_003255815.1. Classification (NCBI taxonomy): domain Eukaryota; kingdom Metazoa; phylum Chordata; class Mammalia; order Primates; family Cercopithecidae; genus Theropithecus; species Theropithecus gelada. Next base: position 37,745,514 of record NC_037683.1, on the reverse strand, counting down.
GGCTCCTGGAAAATTTATTTAAAATGTTAAAAGTATATCTAAGAAAAATATAAACATATTTAATAAAGATATGCATTCAGACAGCAATCTCTGATTATAATGTAATGTAATGTTTAATCTTTTGATCAAAGTGTAAATCAAAACCCAAAACTTTATACTACTGAGAAAGTAATGAAAAAGGAGAACTAATTCTGTTAGGCATAGTAAAAGCTATCCTCAGAGGAAAATTTATAGCCATAACACTTCCATTATTAAAGGCAAGTATAAGTAAATAAATAAATAAACAAAAGTAAGTTATATTAATTTTTTTGCATAACCTGCTTTAGATTTTATGATAAATATTCCCAATTTCTTTGACCTTTACAACAATTTTGTACATTTGAGTAGATAGCAAGATGCATCAGCAGAAGACCAAAATGAGCTACTGAAAATTGACAGATATCAATCACAAAACAAAGTGGTTATCTTAAAGGATAAAGAGAATGTGAACCACAAACATCTGAGACAGGTTTCAGTCAATTTAGGAAGTTTATTTTGCCAAAGTTAAGGACGCATGCCCATGGCAGCCTCAGGAAGTTCTGGTGACATATGCCCAAGGTAGTCGGGTCACAGCTTGGTTTTACACAGTTTAGGGAGACATGAGACATCTATCAATATATGTAAGAAAAACATTGGTTTGGTCCAGAAAGGCAGGACAACTCAAGCAAAGGCAGGACAACTAGTGGCTGGGAGGGAACTACCAGGTCATTGGTACATAAAAAACAAACAGTTGTCTTCTTCTGAGTTTCTGATTAGTCTTTCCAAAGGAGGCAATCAGATAGGCTGCTGTCTCAGTGAGCAGAGAGATGACTTTGAACAGAATGGGAAGCAGGTTTGCCCTAAGCAGTTTTCAGTTTGACTTTCCCCTTTAGTTTAGTGATTTTGGAGTTCCAATATTTATTTTCCTTTCACAGCAGATATTATATAATAAAAGGAGGCCAATTTATAAAAAGACAAACCACTTCTAAATATAGCTACATTTACTGGGAGTGATAGAAAGCTCTTAGCAATCTAAAAACAGAAGCAGTGATGTGCTGTGCTAGAGCTAGCCCAAGAAAGTTGATTGTTAAATTGTTAGATATTTCAATTAATTTAACAATTAAAGCTTTGTATAGATCAGTGGGAGCATGTACACCATGAAACTCATAAATGCCACAAACCAGCATCTCCTCTCTACTCCCAGACAACTGGTTGTTAAATATTCACATCACTCAATAAAAGGGAACACACTCAACCCAGTAAAAGGCATCTATGAAAATCTGCGCTATCATTATAAGAAATTATCAAACGCTGGTCTTTCTTTCCAAATTAGGGAAAAACATATACTCAAGATAGTTTGGTATTGATATAAATATAGACTTATAGATTACACAGAACAAAACAGTTACTTCAAAATGGATTACTTACAAAAACACTGAATTAATCTGACAGAAAATAAAGTCTTTAAGCAGTGGTGTTGAAATAAATGGATGTCCGTATGTTACAGAAATGAATACAAGGAAACACAATGCTCATCTTACTCTGAAAATAAAAAGTAACTTGAAATAAGACTTATAGAAAATTATAGAACACTCAATATTGGTCCAAAGTGACAGAAAGTAGACCTGTGGTATCCTGTTTCTAGGGACAGAAGGGGACTTACTGCAGAGGGACATGAGGAACATTTTTGTGCTGGTCACAGATTTTTGTAATTTGGATAGTAAGTTGGTTGCATGAGTCTTTAAAATGATCAATTAGCCTATAACATTACCATGGTTGTATTTTATTGTATTTAATTTAGACCTTATTAAAATTGATTTTTAAAATTATCAAGGAAGACCTTTTCTTCTGGTTATGATTAAATAATTTGTGGCAGACCAACCTTTCCTCTAAATAAACATCCATACACAAAAAGCACATTATATGATTTCATTCTTTTTTTTTTTTTTTTTTTTTTTTTGAGACGGAGTCTCGCTCTGTCGCCCGGGCTGGAGTGCAGTGGCCGGATCTCAGCTCACTGCAAGCTCCGCCTCCCGGGTTCCCGCCATTCTCCGGCCTCAGCCTCCCGAGTAGCTGGGACTACAGGCGCCCGCCACCTCGCCCGGCTAGTTTTTTGTATTTCTTAATAGAGACGGGGTTTCACCATGTTAGCCAGGATGGTCTCGATCTCCTGACCTCGTGATCCGCCCCTCTCGGCCTCCCAAAGTGCTGGGATTACAGGCTTGAGCCACCGCGCCCGGCCGATTTCATTCTTTTAATACTCTAGAAAAAGACAAAACTATAGTGACAGAGAGCAGATCTGAGATTGCCTTGTGTCAGGGATATTAGTGAAGACATTGCCTAGGAAGGATTGCAAGAAAACAAGACAAACATATGGCTAAAAAAAAAAAAAAAAAAAAATTGAAATGTTGACCGTGGTTTGTTATACATGACTTTTATTACTTTGATATATGTTCCTTTTATGCCTAGTTGTTGGATGTTTTGTTTTTTTGTATGAAAGTATGCTGGATTTTTTTCAAAAGCTTTTTCTGCATGTATCAATATAATTATATGATTTAAAAAATTTTTTTTACGTGATGAATCGTATGTATTGATTTGCATTTGTTGAACCATCTTTGCATCTCTGGAATGAGACACACTTTACTGTGGCATATTACCTTTCTGATGTGCAGTTGGATTCAGTTGGCTAGTATTTTATTGAGGATTTTTGCATCTCTGCTCATCAGCAATATTGGTCTGTAGTTCTTTTTTAATTTTGTCGTTATCTGGCTTTGATATCAGGGTGACACTGGCTTTGTAGAATGAGTTAGGAAGTATTCCCTCCTTGATTTTTTTGAAGAGCTTTAGGATGATTGATACCAGTTTTTTGTATGTTTTGTAGAATTTGGCTGTGAATTCATCTAGTCCTAGGCTCTTTTTATTATTATTACTATTACCACTGATTCAATCTTACTACTTGGAAATACAATTGATATTTCTTCCTGGTTCAAACTTAAGAGGTTTTACATTTCCAGGAATTTGTTAATTTCATCTAGGTTCTCTAGTTTATATAATTGTTCATAGTAGTTTCTGATGATCTTTGGTATTTCTGTGGTATGAGTTGTAACGTCTCCGTTTTCATGTCTAATTATGTTTATTTGCATCTTCTCTCTTCTTGGTTACCCTAGCTAGTGGTCTATTAGTTTTATTTATCTTTTCAAAGAACCAACTTTTTATTTCATTGATTCTTTGTATTTGACATGTTCATCTTCAATGAAAATATACTATGAATCAACATCTAAAAGACAACTAGAAGATCTTCATATATTCAAAAAATTAAGAATATAATTCTAAGTAGCCTATGGACTAATTATTTTAACAAAATATTAAATATCAAACTTTTTAATTCAGCTAAAATAGCACAGAAAAGAAAAAATGTAGCTTAATATCCATATATTATAAAAATACTTAAAATTAACAGGCTATCTACCTCAGGTTGTTAGAGAAAGAATGAAAAGATACAACAAAATAAATTAGAATGTATACAATAGGAATACGAGAAGAAGCTCCAAAAAAACCACAAAGCCTTGATATGGTCAAAAGTTGATCCTTTTACAATTCTAGTAAAATATATAAATATCTGGCAAGTTGGATAGAAAAAAAAATAAAGAGTAAAGGCAAACAAGAGTAACAAATATGTGTAATAAAATAGAAGACATTGATTCAGATTCTGAAGACATTAAAATGTTTTTGGAGTATATTGTGAACAAGGTTTTGTTTATGAATTCAAAATAGAAATGAAATATATAAAGTTTTAGAAATTTTTTTTTTAAATTGAAGGAACCATAGAGATTTGAAAATACCTGTAACAATAAAGAAATTTGATTATTAAACAAATATTTTCATAAACAAAATTTTAGACTCAGATGACTCCATTAGCAAGTTCTACCAAAATTCTAAACTTTTACAAATTATTCTGGAGAAGTAATTAAAAGGAAGCTTGGCCATTATCATCATTCCTATTTAATATTTTAATGGTCCTAGACAGTAGATTCAGATTAGAGAGAGAAAAAGCCAGTAAGGACAGTGAAATAAATAAAGATCCCAAGACAATAATTACATGTAATTATAAGATAACAACTAAAATAGTATCAATTCAAATCTAAAGTATATAAAAAGATAAACATCATGTGTAGGATTGGTTTATAACTAGAACATATTATTATTTAAACCTAAGAAAATTAATTAATACAAGTCACCATACTCATAGCATATAATGAAAATTTTAAGTAAAATTTTAAGATCTGAATATATGCAAAAGGAGTAGTTTCTGTAACATAACATTCATTCATAATTTAAAAAGTAAAGCCTTGTAGATAAGGAATTAATCTAGCAAACACCATGTTTTCTCTGTCTGCTTTTATCTGCCTTGCTATTTATTTTCTATTAGTCCTTTTGATTAATTTATAAACTTCATAGTTTGTTTTGTACAGAGTCATGGTATTACAGTTAAAAAGAAAACATGGATGGGCTTGCTTTTATCTGCCATTTGTTTCTAAAAAAAGTTTATAAAATTATAAGCATGGAAAGTTTGGAATATTAGTATAATTAATTCAGATATATTCACCGCATTTGCCTGCAACATTGTAAGTATAAATTTTTTTTTTTTTTTTTTTTTTTTTTTTTTTGAGACGGAGTCTCGCTCTGTCGCCCAGGCTGGAGTGCTGTGGCCGGTTCTCAGCTCACTGCAAGCTCCGCCTCCCGGGTTCCCGCCATTCTCCTGCCTCAGCCTCCCGAGTAGCTGGGACTACAGGCGCCCGCCACCTCGCCTGGCTAGTTTTTTGTATTTTTTTAGTAGAGACGGGGTTTCACCGTGTTAGCCAGGATGGTCTCGATCTCCTGACCTCGTGATCCGCCCGTCTCGGCCTCCCAAAGTGCTGGGATTACAGGCTTGAGCCACCGCGCCCGGCCAAGTATAAATTTTGAATAACAACATGCTTTGTGTTTTCGTTTCATGTTGTGCGGAAATGAAGCATGACAATTACCACCATTTCTATTTAATATTTAATATTTTAATCATAATAGGAAGTAAATTAAGATTAGCAAAAGCAAAAAAAATCTGATATTAAGCATTGAAAAGAAAAAGGCAAGACTGTAAGTTTCCAGAGATGATATGACTAAATAAAAGACTTTTTCAAAAATCCTATGATTCAATTATAATATTAGTTTAGCAAAATTGCTATGTATATTATCAGTATAAAAATATTATTATTTCTTCAGACAGCACAAGAAGTATGATGCTGGCAAATGCTTGTGGTGAGGACCTCAGGGAGCTTACAGTCATGGTAAAAGCTGATGGGGAATCAGGCATCTCATACAGTAAGAGTGGGTACAAGAATAAACCATTTTTAAACTTACCATTTGTAATTTTATATATCTATATGTAACATATATAGATATTTGTAATCATACATAATGGATAAAATACATAAAATCTAAGTTACATTTTAATCACAACAGAAAATCATAAACATCTATATTTTTCATAATTTTCTTCATGTTTATCTACATAGCAAACACACACAAATACGGAATGATTTTGACATGGTTAATATTACAAGGTGAATTTATATACAGACCTCTATATATCTTAAATATCTGCCACAATATCTTATGGAAAACACAAATCATTCTATGCTAACTGGAATAAATATAAAATATTATTTTTTCATGTCTACATTTCCAAACAAGTGGCTACATCATAATTGAACTACCTCTTATATAGAGGAGTATTTTCTAACTTATATGAATTTTTTACTATTAAAAAATACTGCAAAAACATCCTCACCACTATATCCTATATGTGAGTTTGTATGTATAAATATTTTATTAGTAATGTGTTTAATCAATAAAAAGCAAATGAGCTCAACACGAATATATGTGAATATATTTTTGCGTATATTTATATGAAATCAAGTATGTGTGCAAAAATACAAAACAGGCTATCAAAAGTTGGGTACAAGAAAGATCTAAGTTTGTAAGTCATTTAGACAGGGAATATGTAAATTTACTTGCATTTATATATGCTTATCTATGCATGTAGTAATGAATAAAACATATATAGTATTATTTGAGTACATAGGCAGTCCTGTATATTACTATACTTTAGAGTGGGACCATAAAAATAACCATAAAAACTTAAGTAATATAAAGAGATCTTGATAATCAATGAGAAAAATTAAAATTGTTTCATGGTCTTTAAAAATTATTTTCCAAGACATTAAAAACACTCTTATTGTCAGTTATAAATGTATATGAAAATTAAAAATTAGTGCAACTGACATTTATTTAAACAATGTAAATTAAAACATTAGAAACATTTATGAATTATTTCCTTAATAAAACTGATTAAAAATAGTTTGAAGAGCTTTTGCTTTCTTCTCATTGTTTAACTTGTGATAAGAAGTGAATATCTTTATATACTTTGGTGAATTACGGTATCCTTTTATACTTTGGATCAACTTCCAACATGTTATTCTTTGCACTTTAAATGTGATTAAATATCTCCAAGAATGATTCTAATGTGAAATTTTCTGTTGATATGACTTCCTCTGTAACATCTTTATCCTTTTCCACATATGCACTTTCTCATTTATATGTTCCACTAGATTTATTTAGCAACATATCCAGAGTGTCTTAAACTATTTCCATAATTTCCTATTTTATCAATTAACTAAACTTATATTTAATTCCAGTCTTACTTCTGGTGTTATCACTTTTTGTTTTATTGCTGTACTTGTATCCTTGTTGACTAATTTCCTGTTTGGAGTAACTTTTTATAACATGTCATGTGACTTTATTACTGGATGCAAAAAGACAGCATGACTATGTGGTTTGCTGTTGGTGTGTGAACTGAATAAAATGTGCACAGTCACCAATAACTGACAGACTTGAAAGAAATAACGTAATTTTTCTTTTTGCGCAAAGGTGGGTTTTGGTCTCTCTCTAGTTGGCCCTGCCACTGCCAGCTGCAACTGCATTCCTGATTGCCTAGAAAGAAGATCCTTTGCAATCTGACATCTGTATCCAGACAGCAACGTAATGATTCTGTAGCCAAGTTAGAAATAAGAATGGCTCTTGCACCCACTCTCACCATGTAAAATGCCTGCCTCCCCATCACTTTTCACCATGACTATGATCTGTCTGAAGTCCTCACCACAAGCAGATACGAGCACCATGCTTTTTGTGCTGTCTGAAGAACTCATTTCGGAACCTAAATGCTTCAACACCAAACGTTTAGTCTGGTTATAAGAAAGTGGGTAACTTTTATCTTCAAAAAATCTAGAAATTATCGAGTTTAGAGAGTGTATGGAGAATTGATGCTGAAGCCAAAGTTGAAGAGACAGGAATTTGGGGACACTGCACAGAGTACTTAAAGGTTAGGCCTAGCTCCCACCCTCAAATGGCTCCTGGGAAAGGCAGCATGGCTGTGAATGCCAGGAAGTATCAAAGAGCCATGAGGTTGGGTATTTGCCTAGCTACTTATTGGCCATTACTCTTAATTGTCATCTACTACTAAATCACATCCCACAATACAACACCAAAAATTATCCTCTTAATATATACAGCTGTGAAACCAAGTGCAAAAATTCACCCACACATAAAGATCCTATAGAGAACTCTGGCCCCTTGAAAGCATCCAGAAATGAAGCTAACTGACTATACTTAACTTACACCACTGTTAAAGGAACACTAACTCTCCTAGATCAGACAGATTTAGTGCAAGAACTCTGGCCATTCAAAAACCCAGAATATTCTCTTACCTCCAAAAGAGTACACTTCCCCCCACCCCCCAACAATGGTTCTTAAGGAGTCTGAAATGACAGAAAACACAGATAAAGAATTCAGAATTTTAATGGTGAAGAGGCTCGTCTAGATTCAGGAGAATGATAAAACTTAATGCAAGGAATCTAGTGGGAAAATTCAACAGTTGAAAGACAAAATAGCCATTCTGAGAAAGAACCAAACAAATTCTAAAGCTGAAAAATTCACTATAAGATCTTATAATACAATCAGAAGTATTAATAGCAGAATAGACCAAGCAGATGAAATAATCTCAGAGCTTGAAGCTCATATCTTCAAATCAACCCAGACAGGCAAAAATTTAAAAAAGAATTTTTAAAAATGAATAAAACCTCTGAAGAAATATGGAATTACGTATAGAGACCAAATCTATGCTTTACTGGCCTTTCTGAGAGAGAAGGAGACAAGACTTGGAAAATGTATTTGATGATGTAGTCCATAAAAAATTTCCTAATCTCACTAGAGATTTTCATATGCAAATCAAATAAATAAAGAGAACCCTGCCTAGATGCTATACAAGATGACCATGCCCAAGACACATAGTTATCAGATTCACTGAGGTCGATACAAAAGGAAAAATCTTAGAGGTAGTTAGAGAAAAGTGTCGAGTCACATAGAGAGGGAAGCCCATACAGATAGCACCAGACCTATCATCAAAAACTTAAATGCCAGCAGAGATGATTGTGGCGAGGGGTTGGGTGACTTTCAGTATTCTTAAAGAAAAGAAATTTAAATGAATAATTTAATATTCCACCAAACTAAGCTTCATAGGTGAAGGAAAAGTGAAATTTCTCTCAGACAAGCAAATGCTGAGGGAATTCATTTCAAGTAGACCAGTCTTACAAGAGGTCCTGAAGGGAGTGCTAAACATGGAATTGAAAGAATGACACCTTGCTACCACAAAAACACACTTAAGCACATAGTCCATAAGCACTGTAAAACAATGACACAATCAAATCCTCATAACAACCAGCTAACAACATGATGACAGCATGAAAAGTTCTCATATCAATACTAACCCTAAATGTAAATGGGCTGAATGGCTGAATTTGGTTTGTTAGCATTTTGTAGAGAATTTTTGCAACTAAGTTCATCAGGGATATTGACCCAAAGTTTCCTTTTTTGTTGTGTCTCTGCCAGCTTTTGGTGTTAAGACAATGCTGGCTTCATAGAATGAGTAAGGGAGGAGTTCTTCCTGGATTTTTTGAATAGTTTAAATAAGATGGGTACCAGTTCTTTGTATATCTGGTAGAATTTGGCTGTGAATGCATCTGATTCAGAGCATCTTTTTTTCTTGGTAGGTTTGTTATTACTCAACTTCAGAGCTAGATATTGATCTATTCAGGGTTTCAACATCTTCCTGATTCCATCATGGAGAATTATGTGTTTCCAGGAATTTATCCCTTTCCTTTTGATATTCTAAATTGTATGCACAGAGTTGTTCATACTATTCTTTGAAGATCTTTTGTATTCTTTGGTATCTGTTGTAATGTCATCTTTTTTCTATTTCTGATTATACTTATTTGAATTCTCCGATTTTTCCCTTTGTTAATCTAGCTAGTGGTCTATCAACACTGTTTATTTTTTTTTCAAATAATCAACTCTTGATTTCATTGACCTTTTTTATGAATTTCTGCATCTCAATTTCTTTTTTCTTTAATTTTAATTGTTTTTTTTTTCTGCTAGTTTTGGGGTTGGTTTCCTCTATTTTTTTTCCTAGTTTCATTAGGTGCAAAGTTATATTGATAACTTCAAATTTTTCTAACTTCTTGATGGTGTTTAGTACTACCTAGCAGCACACAGAAAAGTTAACATACTGTGATCAAGTAGGTTTTATTTCTGGGATGTAAGGTGGTTCATCATATACAAACCAAGAAATGTTATTCACCACATAAACAGAATTAAAAGCAAAATACGATTCTCAATATATGTAAAAAAATATTTTGATAAAATTCAACATCCCTTCATGATAAAAAGCCTCAAGAAACTAGGCATCAAAAAATATACCTCAAAATAATAAGAACCATCCATGCCAAACCCACAGCCAACATCACACTAAACAGGCAAAAGCTGGAACCATTTCCCTTGAGGACTAGAAGAAGACAGGTATGCCCACTCTCACTAACCCTGTTCAAAACAGTACTGGAAGTTCCAGCCAGAACAATCAGGCAAGAAAAATAAATAAAAGGCACCAAAATAGGGGGAAAAAAAGAAATCGAACTATCTCTCTTTGTTGATGATATGATTTCATACATAGGAAACCCTAAAGACTACACCAAAAAGATTACTAGAACAGGTAAACAATTTTAGTAAGGTTTCAGAATGTTCAAATGTCAGTAGCATTTCTATACAATAATAACATCCAGGCTGAAAGTCAAAGCAAAAACACAATTCCATTTATAATAGCCACAAAATGTAAAAGATATACTTAGGAAGACAGCTAAGAAGGTGAAATGTCTTTACAAGTATAACTACAAGGCACTACTGAAATAAATCAGAGATGATGTAAATAAATAAAAAACATTCTATGCTTATGGATTGGAAGAATCAATATCATTAAAATGGCCATCCTACCAAAGCAATTTATAGATTCAACACCATTTCTATCAAACTACCAACATCATTCTTCACAGAATTAGAAAAATAATCTAACATTCATATATAACCAAAAAAGATCCCAAATATACAAAACAATCCTAAGGAAACAAACGAACAAACAAAAACAAACTTGGTGGCATCACACTACCTGACTTCAAACTCTACAAGAAGACGACAGTAATGAAAACAGCATGACACAGGTACCAAAACAGACAAATAAACCAATGGAATAGAACAGAAACTCAGAAATAAACCTGCACACCTACAACCATCTTATTTTTGACAAGGCTGACAAAAGCAAGCAAAGGGGAAAAGGCTTTCTATTCAATAAACGGTGCTGGGATAATTGGCTATCCATATACAGAAGGTTGAAGCTGGACCCGTATCTTTTACTATATACAAAAAGTAACTCAAAATGGATTAAAGATTAAATGTAAGACCTCAATCTATAACAAGTCCTAGAAGAAAATTAGGGAAATATCCTTCTCAACATCAGCATTGGAAAATAATTTTTGGCTAAATCTCCAAAAGCAATTGCATCAAAAACAAAAATTGACAAATGGAACCTAATTAAGCTAATGGGCTTCTGCACAGCAAAGGAAACTATCAATAAACAGACAATCAACAAAATGGGAGAAATATTTGCAAACTATGCATCCGACATAGGTCTAGACATAGGCCTAATATTTAGAATCTGCAAGGAACTTAACGAGTAAAAACAAGTAACTCCATTATAACATAGGCAAAAGACATGAACAGGCAATTCTTGAAAGGACATTCAAGTAGCAAACAATCATATGAAAAAGTGCTCATCATCTTTAATCATCAAAGAAATGCAAATAAAACCTACAATGAGATACCATCTCACATCAGTTAGAATGGCTATTAATAAAAAGTCAATGATAACAAGGCTGGGCATAGTGGAACATAACTGTAATCCTAGCATTTTGGGAGGCCGAGGCATGTAGATCACTTGAGGCCAGGAGTTTGAGACCAGACTGGCCAACATGATGAAACCCCATGTCTACTAAAAATACAAAACTTAGCTTGGCTTAGTGGCACACACCTGTAACCCCAGTTAGGAGGCTGAGGCAGGAGAATTGCTGGAACCCGGGAAGTGGAGGTTTCAGTGAGCTGAGATAGTGCCACTGCACTCCAGCCTGGGTGATAGAGCAAGATGCTGGTGGGGGGGGTGGGGGGGCGGGAAAGTCAACGATAACAGATGCTGGTGAGGCTGCAGAGAAAAGAAAATACTTATGCACTGTTAGTGGGAATGTAAACCAGTTCAGCCACTGTGGAAAGCAGTTTGGAGATTTCTCAAAGAATTTAAAACAGAGCTATGATTTGACCCAGCAATCCCATTACTGAATATATATCCAAAGGAAAATATATTATTATACCAAAAAGACATAGCTACTTGTATGTTTATTCACAGTAGCAAAGACATGGAATCAATCTAGTTGCCCATTTATGGTAGACTGCATAAAGAAAATGTGGTACATATACACCATGGGTTACTATGCAGCCATAAAAAAGTATGAATTCATGTTCTTTGCAGCAATATAGATGAACTGGAGACCATAATCCTAAGTTAATTAATGCAGGAAAACAAAACAAAATACCACATGTTCTCACTTATAAGTGGGAACTAAACACTGAGTACACAAAGACATAAGCATGGGACAACAGACACCGTGAACTACTGGAGTGGAGAGGGTGGGTGGTGTGGGTTTAAAAACTACCTACTGGGTACTATGCTCATTACCTATGTGCAGTATACTCATGTGAGAAAGCTGTAGTTGTACCATCTGTATTTAAAATAAAAGATGAAATTTCTTAAAAAAAGAAGTAACATGATTTTTTTTCTGTTGATCATGGTGCACACCTGTCATTTGCATGGTTATTTCTAGTATTAGAAAGAAGAGCTAGCAGTGAAGCTTGTACTTATGATGCACAGTTATTATACCATAATGTCTAAACTTGTACTTATCCAAGCCCTGCCAAGAGGACAACTTGTCTATTTAGGTCTATTTCTAAAGGTATGAACAAATTCCATTGTTTTCTTTGTTACAAAGAGCATGCATTTATCTTTTTTATTTGGAAAATTTCAAATGAGTTACTGTGTAACAAAAATGAGGCATATTATTTGCATGTGTAAGAGATAATGAGGATATTGCCCATATCATCTCATAATTCACCTCTAGCTATTTATGATGCCGATTACAAACACCTGAGACTCTCTGCCTAAGGATGTTTTTTTTTTTTTTTCTTCCTCATTATGGGTACACTAAGCCAGAGCAGTTAATATGAAAGGGCAGGAACGTTAAATCTTTGGAAGTAGTGCTCAACCAGTGATGGAAGAAAGGTTGTCAGATACACACAAAGTTCTTGTTCTTCATTTGTCCTAACTCCAGGGAATATTCTTTGCTGTCTCGCAAAATATTGAAGTGGGATTTCCTTCTGCTTCTCTGATGGTAATTTGCTTAGTAATCACATTTTATTGACTTCCTTGCTGGCCTTGTCTCATGTGTCCATATTCTACTAGTGTTTTCTGAAAATCAATATATAACTTTGATTCTCATTGTTGAGGATATGCTTCTGGAGAATTACAAAATAAAGAAGTAAAAACAAAAGAAATTAATTCTGACTAATTTCAGGAAAAATGCAAAATATGCCAAAAAATCATACCAAATACCAACAAAGTATAACGATAAAAGACTGGTTACATAAAAAATATTTGTAAGCGCATTTGTTTTTTATTTAGATTCACACAACACAGGCATCTGTTCTCCATGTTTGTAAGGAGTACAGCATTATCACTCAAAGAGAAGTAAGTTCATTACTATAAAAGTTATTCCACTGGAAGTTGACAAGTACAGGAAATTCTGTGAAAGTATGTGAATATTTCAAAATTCAGAAAAGGTAGAAACAAGGAAGATTCAGGGAACTCAGCAAAAAGGCAAGTTCATACTTTTGTCCTAGAATATCCTCCAGGCAATATTGTGAATAAGTTATACCATGAGAATATAAGTTATTTGAATTCGCATGCAGTAATGAATAAAACCCTTGATATTTGTCTCCGAATTAGGACATCATCATCTATGATTTTTATTTTTACTCATTTTTAATGAATTATGGATGGGGAAAACACTTCCAATGCATTTTTAGCTTGAATGTATTATTCTGCTTCTTGTGAGCAATCTTCAGTAATTCTGTATCACAGAATTCATAACAAGCATGGAATTAAAGTGCTTACATGAAGAACATCTTGAATTTGGTGTGTTGTTTCTTTGATTGGAGATACATGTTGACTATCACTATCCACAGAAATGTGCAATTTAATCATAGATTTCACTGTGTGGGAAAGAACTGAAACTCTGAGTAATGGGGCAGAATGCATTTCCAAAAGATTATTTGGGTTTAAAATTTTCTTGAAAGAAATCGGGTTGCAACTTTCAAAACCTACAACCTCATGTCTTTTCATTATGAAATTGGAAAGAGTACTGACAATTTGAAACTAATTTTTGGGATTTGTTTTATTCAATGAAGAATAGCATAAAAATGTAGGGGAAAACACAATCTATTATTGGTTGGCAATGACATTTAGAAAAAAGAGACAGGTGTAACTGAAATACTGAAATAAACACATTATGGAATACATTAGTCCATTCTCACATTGCTAAAAATAAATATCTGAGACTGGGTAATTTATAAAGAAAAGGGTTTTAATTAGCTCATGATTCTGCAAGCTTACAGGATGCATGATGCTGGCATCTGCCTGACTTCTGCAGAGGCCTCAGGAAACTTACAATCACGGCAGAAGGTGAAGGGCAAGCAGGAACATCACACGACAAAAGGATGAACAAGAGATAAAAAAATTGGAAGTGCTACAAACTTTTTAATGACCAGATCTCATGAGAACTCACTCATTACTGCAAGGACAATACCAAGTGGAATGGTGCTAAACCATTCATGAGAAATCTGCCCCTATAATCCAAACGCCTCCTACCAGACCCCAACCCCAACATTGGGAATTACATTTCAACATGAGATTTGGGTAGGGACCCACATCCAAACTATATCATGGAGATTTCTCATTTTCTCTAGGGCCATGGTGATCAAATTTCTGTTCTATAATATAATAGTTGTGTTCACTCCTAAACATCTTGGTGCTCCCTTTCTCTGTTTACTATAAAAACTGCCTGGGCAATAACACAGGGTAACCCACCTTTGAGTTTTTCACATGTTGATGTTTCTTAAAAACAAACAGAGAAATAAAACTCTGGGTGTTCTCTTTCTTCTGAACTTAAAATCAATAACTCCAAATGTCCAGTGGAAGAGCTCTGCCTCCATATAGTTAATCTCAAAGCACTCATGCTAAAATAGTAATTTTGGATCCACCACCATGCCCTAACCTATCCCTTTCTTTTCTGATTCTTTCCTGGGTAGTAAGAACTCCATGAAAACATTCATACAAGCAAGAAATAATTGAAAATCTAGCCTTCAAACATTTTATTCTTAACGTTTTAAAAATCCAACAATTTACAAATTCCTGTTGAGTTCACTATTTGAGATTCTCTTGCATCTTTTTTCCTTTTTATCTGCACTACCATTTCTCTCTGAGGCTTTCATCTCCTATCCCAGTTCATTACACCCCACAATTTACCCTCCATACTATCAACAGTATAACTTTTAAAAATGCCAATGTGATTGCTACACCTTGTTCTCACACTTTTCATTGTTTCTGCATCACCTACCTAACAAATCAAATGGCATCTCAGGCCTTTTCCACTTGTATGTCTGGTGATACAGAAAACAGAATACTTTGAAAAACTTTACATGTAAAAAAACATGAAATTATTGAAGCAATACTCTAGAGAACCATTTTTATAGAACCATCACTGTTCTGACAAGAGAGTAAGGCACGTTCTGTGAGACCATAAACAAATTTAAAGACATAGATATATTGAGTTAAATAGCAGCAAAGATGGAGCTGCCTGATGGACACTTACCAGTTCCTACTGACCTGCTCTTTCATTTATTTTAGCTACATAATGAATTATAAACAAAACCTTGAAAATGAGCATGCAACTAAGTTCAACTTGGAAATGCCCCTTCCTAAATTAAGCTAAGATTGAGCAATGGTAGAGTTCCCATTCTTTAGTAATGTTGTGACAGAGAAATCCCCAAGCTAAAATGTGAAAATGATTAAAGAACAAAAAGCAGAAATAAAGAGGAAGGGAGGTAGGGAGAGAGAAAAAAAAAGGGAGGGAAGAGGAGGGAAAGGAGAGGAAAGGAAGGATAAGAAACAAAGAAAGAAGGGAAGGAAAAAAGAAGGGAAAGAAAAAAGACAGAAAAATAAATCCATGTCTAGATACATTGTTGTGTAGTCAAATTGCTATGGTTTGAATGTGTCCCCTGCAAAATTCAGGTGTTGCCAACATCATCTCATTAAAGGGTGGGCTTTTCAGATGTGATTGGGCCATAAGGGATCGTTCATAGTTAATGGGATTAAGAGGCTCCATTCGTCCATCAGATAGCTTTTTTTTGTCATTCCACCTTCTGCCATGTGAGGACTTAGCATTCTTCTTTCTCCAGAGGATGTGGCAAGAAGTCCTTCACTAAATATCAGATGCTGGCACTTTGATGTTGGACTTCCAGAACTATAACTTCCAGAACTATGAAAAATAAATTTCTGATTTTTATAAATTATCTAGTCTGTCATATTCTGTTATAACAGTTCTGGAATGCCCAGTCTTTGGTATTCTACTATAGTAGCATAAAGAAAGACACATATTTAAAAAATAATTACTAAAGCAGCTAACAAAAAGATTATTTATAAAAGAGCCAAAAAAATCAAAATTGACCTTTAAAAACAGATGGCTATAAAAAGTATATTTAAATCTTTGAGGAAAATAATTATCTAGAAATAAGTATCAGAAAACAGTGAATTTAATATGAATGGAATCTCACTAAAGATGTATTAGTTGTCTACCGATTCATAAACAGTTATCACAACTCAGGAGTTTAAAACAACCCCCATTTATTTTCTCATAGTATGTCAGCTCAGCAGCAGGTAGGCTCAATTGAGTTCTTTGTGAAGGTTTTCATCAGGCTGAAATCAACCTGTCAACAGGGCTAAGCTTTATCTAATTATCTGTTCCCAAGCTCATTCTGTTATTAGCAGAATCCGGTCCTTGCTGTTGTCACATTATAGTTTCTGATTTTTCTTGGTTAGGTAATGCTCTGATTTCCAAGATGCTGTTCTCAAATCTTGCTCTATGGCCTCCTCCAGCTCAAAGCCACTAACAAAGAACCTCTCCCAAATCAAATCCCTCTCACATTTTAAATCTGAGTTCCCCTTTTGCAACCAGCTAAATCAATCTCTCTGTTTTTAAAGGGCTCATGTGATCATGTTAGGCCCACCTGGACAATCTCCCCTTCCTAATCTGTGTCATATAACATAATAGAAGCATGAACAATATATTTCATCGTATTTACAGTTTCATTCACATTCAGAGGCAATGGGATTATACAAGAGAGTGTCATTGAAAATCATTTTAGAATTCTGCCTACCATGAAAAGCTGTTTACAATTTGACTTAACAAAGTAGAACAATTATTTACAAATGTATAATCAAAAGTGTAAGAAAGAATATTGAGTAAATAAAATAGTAATCATGTGAGCAACTTTAAATCAAAATTAGCTAAATAAATTAATAATCATATTGCCTAATATTTGGGGTTAAGTCAATGTAAAATAGTTGAAGCACTTCTCTCTGGAGTAAAGCTGGAGTTAAATTATTCTAAACCTTTGTATTGTTTAAGAATAGGGTAAAACCACTGATTTACTTCATACATATTCCTTAAATCCATGTTATGATTTTCAAAACATCCACTAAAATATAAGAAGATACATAACTAACAATAAGAAGAATGAGAAAATATAAAAAGATCATAATTTCAATTAATCAAAAAGTAGAAAGGAAAAAAAAATTAGGTAGAAAAAGCTACACAAGTAGAAAGGACAAAGTAAATTTATAAAAATGAGTTTATATAGTAATCAAAATGAATGTGACTAAAATGAACTCTCCAGTTAATACACAAAGATGATTAAACTGAATTAACAACAGAAAAGTATCTCCATTTGTTTATAAGAGCTAAGTATCAAACATCGAATAAAAGTCAAACGTAAAAGTATAAAATAGATATACCAGGCAAAAATAGCAAAAAGAAAGCTTATACTATGATATTAACATTTGATGAAACAGAGTTGAAGACAAAGTATTTCTAGAGACAAAGAAAAACACTGTATAATTATAGAAAGTTTAATTTTTCAGTAATACATAATGCATCTTATAAATAGCTTCAAATTATATAAAGCAAAAAAAAAAATGGCTAAAATACAAGGAGAAAATAACAAATATGGTATGACATTGACCCATGCTTAATCTACCACTGTCAGCATTGAATAATCAAAGAAATGTAATACCTTCACAGAAGATATGAAAAGCACAATTAACAAGTTTCGTTTATTGGGCTCACATAGATACTATAACCAACACTGGAAAATGCATTTTGTCTTTTCCAAGCTACATGGAGAATTGATACAAACTGCCAGTGTGCTGGCCATCATAAGCCATGGCCATGATTAGTCCCATTATTTTTCCATTTTCCTCCATGCTCTGATAATACTAACACATGAAAGTTTTCATTTGCAGGCTTTTGCCTATGCTGACTCTTCTACCACTCATCTTCTGTAGTCCTCTTCTTCCCAAGTGACTTACTTACTCATTGTAAACAAAATAGAGTTACCTCTTTTGAGAAGCCTTTTCTAACCCCAAATTAACTTGATTATTCTGTTGTGTTTATTACCCATTTATCTTCATCCATTTATCTGTTTAAAAAATCAATCATTTTTCTGGTGCTCTTTCAGTGTGCCACAGGCTGTGCACTTACTGGGGATATACCAGTGAGAGGGGAAAAAAATGTCCTACCTAATGGAACGTCTAGACTGCTGGTGAGAACCGATTTTAATTAAATAATCAGTAAGAATAGAAATGCATACTCTTTTTTTAAAAAGAGAGTAATATAGTTTATGAGAACACTTAATGGAGGGATCCAACTTTATCTGAGGGGCTTGAAACCCCTTTTGAATAAAATTTTGAATACTTATGATTAACAATAGACTTATTTAATATAGACTGATTTGACTCCAGACATTCTTTCTAGCATTATGCACTTTTACTATTTTAATTCAATTCATTTGATTCCACATACTATGTAATGTAATTGTTGTTTTATTTGGTTAATGTTTATTTAAAATAACTCACACAATTACCATTTTCTTTGCTCAACAAACCTCCTTACACTTTTTATAATACTTAGGTAATGGATTTTCTTTTTTTATAAAATGGAGTCATGAATCCATTGGATTTGGTTAAATTAACAATTAGACCTTCTTAATACAAAGCATTGTCTCTTATCTCAGGTTAATGTTTCTAATCTTTTTGCTACCCTTAATAAAAAAAAAATAGAAAATAAGAAAGTAAAAAAGATAATACAACTTACCCAGAGTTGTACAACTTAGGGAAATAATTGTTAGAAATGAAAATCGTGCCGTATATATTTTGTTTTTTGCTTGTTTCATTTAAGCAAACATTAAGATGATATTGTAAAGCATTTGTGGGTATGTGTCTGTAAATATTTACAGAAGAAATATACCAGTTATCTTCTCCCTCTATAGCTATAATAATCAATCTATAAGATATAAACATTAATGAGCTAAGCAAAAGTGAAATGTTTCCAAACTAAAATGAGGGACACTGTCATAAATCAGTAAATAAAAGTCTCATGCTAGTGAAGAAATCATATCTTCTTGGTAACATGGATACGCTGGGATGTAACCAGCAGAGAGATGATAAATACCTCTTCACTAATGTGCCAGGCATAGTTTAAGCCCTTCAAATATGCAACATCCCATAATCATCATGTAAGTCTCATAGGCTGGGCCCAGTGGCTCACACCTGTAATGTTAGCACTTTGGGAGACCGAGGTGGGTGGATCACCTGAGGTCAGGAGTTTGAGACCAGCCTGGCCAACATGGTGAGACCCTGTCTCTACTAAAAATATGAAAATTAGCTGGGCGTAGTGTTGGATGCCGGTAATCCCAGCTACTTGGGAGGCTGAGGCAGGAGAATTGTCTGAATCTGGGAAGCAGAAGTTGCAGCGAGCTGAGGTGGTGCCATTGCACTCCAGCCTGGGCAATAAGAATGAAACTTTTTCAAAAAAAAAAAAAAATCTTATGAAGGACAACTGTGTGCAAATTATTGGATAATCACTGTGAATCAGAGACTTAATGCACATTTATTATTTGAGTTAATATAAAGTATTCACAACTGTTATATTCATAGTAGTGACAAAAAGCAAAAGTTTCAAATGAAAGGTTACTTAACTTGATCACAAAGGTAGTTTGCCCGTGGCAGGTGTTTGAAATCTAGTTAACTCCTGAATCTGGGCACTTTTTCCCAAATCACTCCTTTTCTGAACCCTTTCAATCTCCTTGCTTAATACTACTCAAGCTGCATTTTTACACTGTGCACTGAAAATGTTTTTCCAACATGACATGTTTGTATCCTGCCCCAGAAATTTTGTGATGTTTCTTTCCTGTCATTATCATTTTCGAGATTTGCTGAACACTTCGTTTCAAAGTTTATGCTTCTCGAACTCATGGAATGATGCCAAAGCAATGATTTGTCTCAAAACAAGTTTGCAATAATACATTTTAATCCTAAAAGAGCTGTTGTCTAAGAATTTTCCCAATATTCCAAAAGCACAGGTGGAATATTTCTTCAGGTTTATTTACAAAAGCTATTTGCCTCATAAAAATCCATATTCAGATGCAAAACAATTTGCCTGTGCAGCTGCCTCAAATTCCAAGCCCACTAATCAGCTAAGGATTGTCTAAGGACCTCAGAAGAACAGTAGCTCTTGTTCAGGTATGGGAGCTTTTCAAAATGCAGGAGCAGTAGAACATTCAGAGTTTCTTTAAGACAATTAGATTCTGCTGCTAACTAAAGTGGAATGTTGTTGAATTTTCTCTCATCGCTCCACAGGTATAAGGCATGTGCCAAGAATGAATGAGGAAGAATAGCTCTACCGTCACTGGATACCAGTCACTAAACATTTTTAAGGATGCAAACAATGCTATTTTTAACAATCTTGACATAGAAGTCTTATGCCTGCAGAAGTGATACTTTCTGCTTTCCTAAGAATCTTCTCAAACACGAAAACATAATTGTTCTGAGTTTCATTTTTGTCTTTGAAACAGTTTATAGTACATATATAATTTTTACTTTTTATTCATGTATTTATTGAATAATCATTGAATATCTCTTATAAACCATGTATGATAATGGAATGAACAGACAGTTCCTGTATTCAAATAGTTTGTGATTTTGGTAATGAGGAAAAAGTCCATACTCTTCAGACTCATTAGAGAGTGGGAAATGATACTGCATGACTATTTATTTTGTTCAGTTCCGTTAATATTCAATGACTTCTGTTTGGTTTTCATATCCAACTCATGAACTGTTGCTTCGTTGTCATAGTTTTGGAATCTATATTGATTTCAAGACAGTTTCTATATTTTAGGTTCTCTTCATCTAACATTTACATTATTTCAAAGTCCTTTTTGATATCTTCCTTCTATTGATTTTCCCCTACTTAATTCTATCCTCATGAACTTTCCAAGAAAATTTTATCAAACTATTTAGGGATTATGCTTCTCTAGTGTATACAAATAAATCATGTTCCTTTTTTCCATTAAAAAATTAACAAATGTTTTTATTGAGCATATAGGTTGTGCAAACAATTACGCTGCATAACACAGTCCCAAAGATGAACAAGATGCCCAAGTACGTCTCTGTGTACCTAACTTGTAATACACCACAGCATAGCTTTTATAAATATGTTGGCACAATTTACAAATATATTTTCTTTTCCAAAGTTAACATATGTCCAGAAGTCTCATCCACATCAAATAAGACTGTTTCTTTTGTATTCCAATTCATGTTTGGAAGGGAGCAGTTTCTCTTTATTAGAACAAAATCGTGTCATAACTTCAGTATGGCTTCAGTATGGCAGACATGTTGCATTTACTGGACATATACAACTAACTTCCAAAATACACGTATTAAACTTTGTTGGGGTGATCAGACCCCACCAGGTCATGAGAGTGACAAATTCTGGTGGAGTCAAAGGAATGAGACAGTTTGAGAGAGAAAGTGGGTCCAGGGAGCCATTGCAAGTGTGGAGGCTACAAAGGCCCCGAGCTCTGGAAGCCCAGACTATTTATTGGTCATCAAAGAAACAGGTGGTGAGAATGTGGGGGTGAAAGGGAGCATTGCATTAAGTACATGATTTACAGCTGTGACGGTTTAGCATATGCTCTGCTACTTGAGATAATGGAGAGCAGGTTCTTTTAACTCAAGATACAATCGATCCTGGGAGAGCAAGGAGCAAGGAGTCAGCAAGTCTAGACACATTCCAGAGGCCACAAGCCCTGGATTCTATCCAAGTCATGAGGGGTTTTATGCCCTGGGCTTAGATTTTGGTGCGTCAGGGTAGCCTTCCACCCTTTAGCACAGAGCTTGGTGTTCAAGGTCCACAAAGGGCTTTAGACCCTGGACCCAGGGCATGTTCAAAGACTCTTTTACATTGTCAGACATGAAAGCCCTGCCTCAGCTTCTCCCGACATTCAGCTTTTCCCAACAAACTTCTGCACAAAAAAGGTTCCACGTAAAAAAGATCTGATTCATGATATATTTGTCCTACTATTTAAATAATAATCCTGGAAACAAGAATCAGTTTTCCAACATAAAAATGTATACAGTGCTAGGGATTTATTATAAATTGGTATCAATTCAGATATTATGCCATGGAATGCAGAATTTAAATTACAGAAGATTAAAGTATGCAATTCCACATGCTCATAATAAATTTCTATAACATTTCATATTACTTTATTAGGTCAGAAAAAGGAAAGTTTGAATGCAGAAACAGAAAACGAAATACCACATGTTCTCACTTATAAGTGGGAGCTGAATGATAAGAACACATGGACACACGGAGGGGAGCAACACACATTGGGGTCTGTTGGGGAGCCAAGGGAGAGACAGCATCAGGAAGAATAGCTCATGTATGCCAAGCTTAATACCCAGGTGATGGGATGATCTGTGCAGCAAACCACCATGACACACATTTACCTGTGTAACAAACCTGCACATGTACCCCAGAACTTAAAAGTTGAAGAAAATAATAATAAAGTTTGGCAAATTTTATAATTTTAAAGAAACAAATTACCTTGATACACAACTTAACATTAGTTATACACGTGAGCACACAATTGCATACTCTGTCTTAACATCAGTTTGGGGCTATTTTGCAAGGGTTGTCAAGAGAAGGGAACAGAATTCCTCTGCCAAAGGTGTGCAAAGGCTGGAGAACAGAATTAAAAAACGATTCCAAGGTTTCAGTGATGATATCAAGACTGATCTGAATAGCAATGGAAGAATCAGGCCTATAGTATTAGAGATAATTCTCATAGGTTAAACATAATTTGTATACATGGCCTCTTCAGAATATCTCTTCTGTTAATTCCTGACAAGCAGATACTGAAATTTTGCAAGTGATAGTTAAAGCCATCCCTGAGCCAACCTGGGGATATCAATAAATGTCTCATTTCTTGAATGTTCTCTCTTACATATTTTTCAGATTCTTCTCTTAACTCAGTTTTATAATCTATTAAGGAAATAAGATTGGTGATTTGTGGGGGTACGGAGGGGGTGGAAATTTCTCGAAGAAAAATAATCATAATATAAAATAAACCACAATTGTGTGGTAACATAAACTTTCGCATGTACTTCATGTTTTGTGATAATCTGTTTCAATATAAGATTTATGAATTCAAAGTTTATCATTACAATATGGCCAATATGTAGCCCTAAAGTATTTGCTTTGAGCACATACTTGACATCCAATGAGAGACAAATTTATTATTTTAAAGGAGGTTAGAGGAAATCAATAATTTCTGAATGCCTTTCTATTTGGCAGTTTTTAAGTGGTTTTTACCATTTTCATATTTAAATATCCATGGACTTTAGTGGTTGTGAATAGATTTTCTTCTTTGGGCATGTCAATAGTTATATGCTATAATGACAGAGAAAGGGTAAGCAAATGCTGACATGTAGCAGAACAGCCTGATGTAGATCTTATTCCGATAGTGGTTCATTTTCCTTTCTGATCTGTTTACTGGCTCACCAGCAACTAACTATGTATAAGTTTTCTATTGCAGATAAAACTATTTTTAGCCAGGGGAAAAAATTCCTTGAGTTTGTGCTATTTCAGTGGCTAGGATGCTGGAAATTATTCATATAGTTTATACTCCCCAACGAACCTCAAAACTTACTAACTATTGGGTACTATTGGGTACTATGCTTAGAACTGGATCATTTATATCCCAAACCTCAGCATCATTCAATATACCCCGGTAACAAACCTGCACATGTATCTCTGAATCTAAAATAAAAGTTGAAAAAAAAAAAAAAACTTACCTTAAAATCTATGCTATCTGGCTGCTCTGACTTTTGAAGATTTTTTAAAATTCTAAATCAGGGTAAATAAAACAGTTAGAACTGACACTACCTACTCCATTTAGAAAATGAGATCAGTGACAGACGAGACAGTCTGACTTAAGCATGCTAGAGACTTTCAACATTTCTTTGCTCCCCAACCAGAACTAGAAGTTTCATAAGTCTAAGCAATTTATTTGTTTAAAAAAGTCTTCTGAAACTCCAAAACCAATAAGCCATCTTTCCCCAAAATTTTTGTTTATTACTTACTATTTCTGTATGTGAATAAAAGGTATTTCTATCAGTATTTTAGTTGATTAAAGAAGATTGAATTCAATGTAATTTGCAATGCAATTTATTTATTTCTTAAATTTTGATAATTATCTCTTGGATATTATAAACATAATTGTCTCACAATCTCATTTAGATTTGGCAACATGCTAAATTTATGCATATTATCAGCACAGGGAAATATGTCAACAAGGATTCCCTCAGTAATGTTGAGCACTGAATCCCAGGCCCTTGGTGTACGACGTGAAATGTGAAGAACCACTCACTGGACATGCTGGTGGAGGGGCCCAACTCCTACTTATGGAGGCCAGACTTTCATCCCTTTGAGGCCTGTTGAGCCCCTTGGCCTGCAAGGACTGGATCTGCCCAGGGTCATGTGTCTTGGGAATGCCACCCAAAGCAGGTGGTGAATGCCATCTACTCATATTAGAAAATGGTACATATATGTGAACATAAGAACTGTGCAGCCCTTAAATAGCCCTTTGTGTCTTGAACAACCTCTTATAAGCTAACTATATATAATAACTCTTTAAATTCAGTTAGAGATACACAAATAAATGACTTCCATTGTAACAAGGTCTTCTAGAAATCTTGACAGATGACTATGTTGTAATATTTTTTTTTGCACATGTTTTCTGCCTGTTTTAAGCTGGACAATATTTATTAGTTATTTGGTTTCTCCTCCATTTGAAGACTAGTACAAATGTTCCCTTGCAAAAACTAACAGTTATTTATTTTTAATTATTTTATGGAAAAATAATCCAAAAAAACTCTACAAATAAAGTCATAAAATTTTTTATAGACAAGATTTTGGCGAGAATGTAGTCTTACTTCTTTGTCAGTAACACTCAGTCCTACTCCATCCATTAAACACAAGCCGATTAAAAATTTGTCAGTCCTGGTAATCTATGTCTCTGCTTGAGAAGTTTCTGAGCAGAAACTCCTCTTCCCCCGTGTCAGACATTTTTCCATATTCAGAAATCGTCTAAGTGTAGGACATATTTTATATATTGAAATGAAACTCTAATGACTTAATTTTATTAATAACTTATAATCATCCTTTATGCAAATGTATCTGAAGCAATGTAGAATAATACATGCAAAAGCAGTATTAAAGATGGCTCACACCTGTAATCCCAGAACTTTGGGGCAGCCCGAGGCAGGTGGTTCACCTGAGGTCAGAAGTTCGAGACCAGCCTGGCCAACATGGCGAAACCCCATCTCTACTAAAAATACAAAAATTAGCCAGGCATGGTGGTGGGTGCCTGTAATCTCAGCTACTCGGGAGGCTGAGGCAGGAGAATTGCTGGAACCCGGGAGGCAAATGTCGCAGTAAGCTGAGATTGTGCCATTGCACTCCAGCTCAGGTGACAACAGTGAGACTCTGTCTCAGGGGGGGGAAAAAACTGTCACAAAGAAATAAATGTAATACATTCCAGTGTGTAAACCTATGCTCTGCACAAAACTTTGTTCTATATTTGTATTTTGATGTATCACTTACACTCATCATGAAAATGTCCACTCTAATCAAAAAGAGAAATCAGAAGAGATACATAGCTATTTGCATCACTGAATCATGCAATAGAAGAAACTATAATGCAACAGGCAGAGACCATAAAGTCAGAGTGTAATAAGATATTTAAGACTTCTGAAAAGAAGTAGTAGAATGACATTGTTAGATCTATGTTTTGTCAGAGGCACTACAAAGGAAGGCAGAAGCTAGCAACTTCTTTGCTTGATTTTGAAACAAAAAGGTTAGTCAGAAAAATTTTAAAAGATACACATATATATATATATATATATATATATATATATATAGTTATTAGAAGGCTATATCAACATCGCAAATGCAATTTTGAGTTTCAAGAGCAAAAAATAAATGTTCAATCAATAATATTTGATAAAAGCATGTGTACATGTATGTATGGACACAGATATATATACAAATATACAACTCTCTCTCTCTACACACACACACACACAAATACTATTTTCCTAATATGTCCATTAATTTTGGAGTAGTTTTTAATTGTTTAGTAGTATTTAAACATACACATACCTACCTACATTGAGAAACAACAATAAATCACCATACCTACCATAAAATAGTTTGGTTTAAGTCTAACTTCAGTGATTCACTAGTTATAGTATCTTGGGCAAGTCATCTATTTTCTCAAATAAATAATAAATATATTTTACTCAATTAAAAGATGAACCACGTTTATATGGTTGACTTAAATACTTGAAACTTGGAGGCTGTTTGCTTTGTTAGAAAATATTTTCTTCTCTAACAGATACTTTTGTAGATCATGAAAATTATTGAAAACAGGTTTATTTCTTGAACACGTATCTTTTTGCCTTTTGGTTGCAGTATGTACAAAACTATTTAAGGCAGTTTACAAATTAAAATATGACAAGATAAAAATAAATTTTAAATAGTAAAAAAACTGAAACAAAAATATAGTACAAATAGAAAAATTAGATGGAAGGCATAAATTAATTTAGGAGGCAAAATACCATGAAATCTTATATACCCGGAACAATTTACTCAATATTTGATCCTAAGATTTCTAGAAGCCACATGGGGAAAAAAATAATATTTCTGTGACTATCATGTCAATCAAAGGTTACCAAAAAATGTAGCAATTATGCTCTTTACAGATAACATATAAATAACTTCTCCTTCAGGCTATAATACAGAGATGACATACTCATTGTGTGATGAAGAGGGTAGTGTTTTCATCTTAAACATAGTAATAATATCTGTTAAGTTTCTTTTTATTATTATTATTATTATTATAATACTTTAAGTTCTAGGGTACATGTGCATAATGTGCAGGTTTGTTACATATGTATACTTGTGCCATGTTGCTGTGCTGCAACCATCAACTCGTCAGCACCCATCAACTGGTCATTTACATCAGGTATAAATCCCAATGCAATCCCTCCCCCCTCCCCCCTCCCCATGATAGGCCCCGGTGTGTGATGTTCCCCTTCCCGAGTCCAAGTGATCTCATTGTTCAGTTCCCACCTATGAGTGAGAACATGCGGTGTTTGGTTTTCTGTTCTTCTGATAGTTTGCTAAGAATGATGGTTTCCAGCTGCATCCATGTCCCTAAAAAGGACACAAACTCATCCTTTTTTATGGCTGCATAGTATTCCATGGTGTATATGTGCCACATTTTCTTAATCCAGTCTGTCACTGATGGACATTTGGGTTGATTCCAAGTCTTTGCTACTGTGAATAGTGCCGCAATAAACATACGTGTGCATGTGTCTTTATAGCAGCATGATTTATAATCCTTTGGGTATATCCCCAGTAATGGGATGGCTGGGTCATATGGTACATCTAGTTCTAGATCCTTGAGGAATCGCCATACTGTTTTCCATAATGGTTGAAGTAGTTTACAATCCCACCAACAGTGTAAAAGTGTTCCTATTTCTCCACAATGTATCCCTTCAATGTGAACAGAACTAATTTAGGCCCATCGTTTTCACAGAGGCCAATAAGATGTAGTTCAGGTTAATCTCTGAAGAATTACCCTTATTGTCCATACATAGATGCTAAAGCAATGGCTCTTAAACTTTTGACAGTGATCAAAAATAAGAAATCACTGAAGCACAGAAAACAATATCCTCAATTTATTCAGTATTTGGAAACTATTTGTATTTATAATTATGGAAATATAGTTATTTGCAAACATTCAATAAAAATTTGTTTTCTTTTATAACCGGACGCAATTGGAGACACTGGTTATTTTAACAAGGGTTTAAATGGAATGACGTATTTTCAGGTAGGCTCAGATTGCTTTGAGGAATTAAAATTGACTTCATAGAACCAATAAAAAGCTACTTGGAAAGACTGGCCTGATACCCTGTGTACATGGTTCCTTTACAAGGTTCCTGACCTGTGGTGAGTAAAGAATGTCACTTGCTGACAGGACCAGGAACCTCAAGTTACTTTAGGACCTTGAGAAAAGAGAAATTCAACCAATTCACGTAGGTATTTATAGACAGTCTGATGGCAATTCCTTGGTTTGGCTTCCCAGCCTCAAGAGGCTTTCGAAAATCAAATCTGAAATTCCTTTAAAAAGTTCCAATAAAGCCAATGTTTAAAAGCTTATGTGCCCAGTCACTAGTTCTGCTGCACTTTATGCAGTCAGGACAAGTATTATGAGACTAAAATCTATTTTGCAAATAAATTGGTCCTATTATGATTTGTCTTTGATAGAAATGAGAAACTGCAAAAAGAAAAATTATGTCTCAAAATGAAACTATAGTACATCTGTTATTAGATTCTAGCTTTGTTCATTGATTTTGAATTTTTATTATTTGCCTGTAATTTGGACTGAATTCTGATTTCTTCTCTGGCTACAAGTCTCCAAGCTAATGTTTCCAAAATCATTTAAATTAAAACTACTTTTTTTCTGCAGCCCTGCAAGCTGAATCTAGACAACTTGATATGAATTTTGGGAAAAAACACTATAGCAACTTAATATATGAATATCCTTCATGGCTGTTGATGTCTAGAATACTCAGAAAGTTCACTAGAGACCTGATGCAAACTGCAGACCAGGACAAATCTGTCACATTGCCACTATCTGCTGTTACTTCATCTGAAGATTCTTCAAGCCCAATGTCTAAAAATCTTGATTGGGCTGCCTTCTAGATGAAAAAACTGAGTTTACAGTTTGTTCTACCCATTAAAATTTCTTGGGGAAGTTTTATACCAGGGAATTGGGGGGCTCAGATAATAATATCCCAAAATGAAGACTTCAGAAGCTGGTTCAGAAGCAGAAGTTTTTCTCTGATCTTCTCTTCTCTAGTCTCTTGAGTTCCATTCTCTCCTGAGGCTAGCCATAGAAACTTGTACCTCTCATCCTCAAGGCAGGTCATAGAAACCAGAATGCACATTTCCCTGAAGCCAGTCATAAAGCCAAAAGAATATTACTTCAATGTCCCCTCTACCTTTCTTTATAAAAACTGGTCATAAAGAAATTATCTGACCCACCTTGTCTGACTGTAGGTCATAAGGCCCCCATTCCAAAGGGAGTCCTTCTCCACAACGAGAAGGAAGGAATGCATGCTCAGATGTCCAGAGTAAATTAGACAGACAGGCCTTGCTAGCCAGGCTGTCATTTCTACATAACTGTTCATACTATGTTGAAGCTAGGCATAAAAATGGACAATTTCTTCTTCTATATCTTTGGGTCTTCATTCTGGAGCCCCCTGTGTACCCACATCAAATAAATTTGTATGTCTTTTATCCAATGTATCTTTCTTATAAAAGCTGACTTTTCGGCAAAACTTCAGAGAGCCAAGGGGAAAGTTCTCCTTGGCTCCTACAACATCATGATCTGGTAACAACATACGTACATATACATTTACACATACCCAGCCAACAGAAATTTTAAGAAAAAATTATGTTTATAATATTTTATAATATGTTCTATTTTATTAAATGTATAGTATCAAGTTATATTGATTTTATGAACTACTGATGGGCCAATCACCATGGCATTAAAAAATTATACAAGATGATACGTAAAAATACATAAAATAAAAGCCTGCATAACTAGAATCATTGACACTTAAGCTATTGAAATATCATAAGAAGGTTGTATTAGTAAAGGTTCTCCAAAGTAGCAGAACCAGCAGATTTATCTATTACGAGGCATTGGCTCACAAGATTGTGGAGGCTGGGAAATTGTTAAACCATCTACTGTCTGCAGGCTGGAGACCAAGGAAGGGTGATGTAATTCAGAATGAGTACAAGGGCAGAAGATAAAGTGAATTTTCCCAGCTTAAGTAGGCAGATAGGAAGTGAAAAGGGATACATTCCTGCTTCAGCTGCCTTTTGTTGTATTCAGGCCCTGGATGGACTGGGGAGTGAAAACTACTTTACTGAGTTCACAGATTCATATCCTAATCTCATCCAGAAACACTCCCATAGATACACACAGAAATCATGTTTAATCTGTGCACCATAGCCAGTCAAGTTGATACGTAAAACTAGCCATCACAAAGGTTATAACCATTCTCTTGAACTAGTAATGAGCCACAGACTTTAATGATCAGTTGCGGGTAGGACTGCATATATTTCTGCCAAACTACACCCTAATTGATTAAAGGGCCATTATGCACTCTCTTACATCAAGCCACTGCACACTCGATTCCCTTGTTTCTTCTACCTGCATGGGATTTCCATTTGATCTCTCTTGGCAGGCTTCTGTTGCTTCAGGTTTCACCTCAACTATTGCTGTCTCAAAAACTTTTTTTTTTTTTTTTTTTTTTTTTTAAATTTTGGACTGGACCAGTCTCTATCGCTTCTACCCCTGCTCTCCATTATTTTATATTCTATGTCAGCACAAATACGTTTTTCTCATAGCATATTATAGTTGAGAGTTGCCTTATTTTCTAGTTTGCTAATTTTTACCCAGATGGAATTAACATTGCTCATCAGTTGATTTAAAGAGATTATCCTGGATTATCCAGATAGACCCAATGTAATCAAAAGGGGACTTCACATGCAAAAGGGGAAGGTGGTGATGCCGTATGAAAAAAATGTGTGTCATAGAAAAAAAAGTTTTTTGTAATTTGGTACAGTAGCAGTAGAAAACTAATACATGTTTTGAAAAGGTATGACCATATAAAACACAAAGGTAAATTATTAGTTCTGTATTTCTAGCTGTCCTTATCCCCAAAACTAACCTAACATAGTCCTAATTAACAGTGCAATGCGTTTGTTACAATTCTATAAAACTGAGTTTTCACAATTAATAGCCTACCACAGAGATATTTCAATACAGTAGACTTTATAACACCCCAAAGAGCATATTTATTCATATTTTAAGCTTCATGTTATATTGCATTTTAAAATACATTTCAAAGGTAGAATTGATGAGAAAAAAACTATTAAAATGTTCATGTTTTTTAAAGTACATTGTCACAATATTTTCAAGAGAGGTACCAATTTTTCCTGCCACCAACACTCTGCATCAGTTTTGCCACATACTTGATAGTATATTATCACTTTTGATTTTTAATGTTGTGAATTAATAGACAATAAAATGATACCTATATGAAGTTCTAATAATTTACTTTTCTATATTAATAACTGAAGATATTTATAGTTTTATATAATTTTTGTGGACTTACCAATTACTTTCTGAGTTTCCTGTTGATGTTCTTTTCTCATTTTCAAACTGCTCATATTCTCTCCTTGAGGATTAACTTTAAGGATATTTGCATTATTAGCAATTCTTGTGAGTAATGGTCCATTTTTCATTCTTTGATTACAGAGTGGATATTAAAGGGAAAAATCCATTTGTTCCACACATTATGAAGATAGCTTATTCATCCATATTTAGCATTCAAAATCATTTAACAGATAGACTTTGTGAATTGATTAACAATAAACATAATAAACTAAAAATTACCATTGTCAAAAAGAGCAGCTAAAAATTAAACAACTTTGCTTAGTTTATGTATTTGTTTTATTTTGTTTACTTTTTTATTTTTTAAACCAAAGCCACTGAAACAGAAAAAGCCCTCAGGTGGTGCATGGATAACTATCATTTGCATATTTTGCCTTGTTAACTCATTGTGATTAATAATTTGAAATAAAGAAAGGGAATTATTCATTTTTGGAACCATTTATTAAGCACTCCATATGTCAGACATTATGGTGAGTTCTGGGAAAGTCAGCAACAAATAATATAGTCTCTCAAGTCATTCAGTTTAGAGTGAAAAACAAAATATAAATTATAATTGAGCCATATCACAAATTTTCAACTGAGAAATACGTGCACGATGCCATTATTTTAAATTTGAGATGCTTGACTTGGGAATAAAAAACGTGATTTTAGAATTGTTTTAAAGAATAAGAATCAGGCCAGGCATGGTGGCTCACGCCTGTAATCTCAGCACTTTGGGAGGCCAAGATGGGCAGATCACCTGAGGTCAGGAGTTCGTGACCAGCCTGGCCAACATGGTGAAACCCCCGTCTCTATTAAACAAACAAACAAACAAAAAACACAAAAATTAGCCAGGTGTGGTGGCATGTACCTGTAATCCCGGCTACCTGGGAGGCTGAGGCACGGGAATAGCCTAAACCTGGGAGGCGGAGGTTGCAGTGAGCCAAGATGGTGCCACTGCACTCCAGCCTGGGCAACAAAGTGAGACTGTTTCAAAAAGAAGAAGAAGAAGAAAGAAGAAGAAAGAAGAAAGAAGAAAGAAGGAAGAAGGAAGAAGGAAGAAAGAAGGAAGAAGGAAGAAGGAAGAAAGAAGAAGAAGAAGAAATAACTTAAAGAGATTGAAGGCAATTCCAGACAGAGGCATCAGCAGGAGAAAAAAAAATGCAGTGGCGTAAGAAAGAGTCATGATTGACAAACCACAAGATTTTAACAGGTCTGGAGTTCAATGTATGCATAAGGGAAGTATAGGAATGGAGCAAGAAGCGTTTACATGTTGTCAGATCATTTAAATCCTCATATGTAAAGAACAAAATTAAACTTTTATTCTATGGGTTTTGTGGAAGGTTTTAATCTTTATCAGCAGGAGAATGTCATAATCAGATTTAATTAGGAAATACTAATTCAGTAACAATGCGTAGACATGTTTTGAGCAGGAATCTTTGGTAATAGACTAGAAAAGATGTCTCTAGCTGCAGTGAGCTGAGATCATGGCACTGTACTCCAGCCTGGGTGACACAGAGGACCCTGTCCCAAAGGAAAAAAAAAAAGAAAGAAAGAAAGAAAAGAATGCCTCTGAATTAAGTAGTGACATACTGAGGCCTCTCACCTCTTAAAACATATTTCAGAAGTGCTGAAGTCACTGGTAGATCTATAAATACAGTAACCATATAATTTATTGTCCAAACTGAG
Organism: Theropithecus gelada; assembly: GCF_003255815.1. Lineage (NCBI taxonomy): Eukaryota > Metazoa > Chordata > Mammalia > Primates > Cercopithecidae > Theropithecus > Theropithecus gelada. The sequence continues at coordinate 37,712,250 of NC_037683.1, read as the reverse complement.
ATACTTTGGAGCATAAAAAGGATATTAATAATTACAACAGATTGACAGGCATACACTAAAACTTTTCTGGGTAGGTTAAAATACATGGTTACTTTATCTCTAATGACTTCATCTATCATTTAAGATCCAGCAGGAAATGTATCCACTTCCTGTTCATGAATAAAATATCTGGAGAGTTAAGGCACTGAAGACACCACAGAGGGGAGAGTCAAGTGAATAGCCTCTGGGTAGATTAATTTACATGATGCTTTGGGGAAGACTCCTAAGCACAGCAAAGAATCTGAAAGCAGTAGCATTGCAAGGAGTGTTTCAGCGGCTCTGATCACATGGTTGTAGGGCCTGCACATTCTGATCCTGTGTGTGACTCCATCTCATTCTTGTTGGAACTGTCTGGGGCAGAGGGAATAATACTTATTTCTTACCTGAGCAGATGTTGCATATTCAAATAAATGGATATAAGTCATTTTCATTTGCAGCAGAAGGATGTTAGGAAAAGATGTTTCCCCAGGATTTCAACTTTTAGGAAACAAACTAAATTTGATACCTCTTGTGAGCCTGGCTTCCTAAGTTCAGTTACCTACCTCTGTCGTTTGAATAACACATGCCCTGTCAGGGAGGAAAAGAAAGTATTTATTAATACCTAATCCATCCTCTCTGTACACCTAGATCCTAATAGCACGGTGTCATTTGAATTCAACTTAGGATCTGTAATAAGATAGCAATAACTGAAAGGATTATCTTACTTTATAGAAGCAACACAATATTTAGTTGAGAATAACAAATCTACAATATTTAATGGTTTAATTATACACAACAAATAACATTGTATACTATACATAAAATGTATGTAATTTGCTAAAATATTATCTTGAAAAAATGTATATCATTAGTCACAAAGTTTATCAAATAGTTACCTTAAACAGCTAGTTATAAATCAGTTGATAGATAAGTACAGATACACACACATACATAGACATACATGCATATAGAAATATACACAACAAATAAGTGTTTGTATACAATGTCCATTAATGTAATCTCTTTAATCCCACTTTTCTTAGGAATGGCAAAAGAAACAGAAAAATATTGTTAAGAGGAATGTCTGTGGCTAATTTTCTCTGTATTCATGGGTCAACTTCTGTATTCCAATAAGCAGAAGAGAATGATACAAATAATGTACTCTCTTATTATCTTTTTGGGTTTTGCTTCTTTTGTTTATGTGTCTTATCTTCCTAACCAGAAGTAATTTCAAAACATATGAATTGTTCAACTTTGAAGATATTGTTACTGGGAAGTGCAAGAATCCGCAGTTCTTTGTCTTACTTGGAGAAAGCATTTTTCCAAGGGACTGATGTAGTTAAAAAGAGAATATGCTTAAAGAATAGCGAGCAGAAATAGTACATTAAAGGGACAGCACACTCTGCAAAGATGAAGCAGAGCAGGCTGCCGAATGGAGTGAACCAACAGCTTGTGGGTTCTGCATTGGGTTTTTATTATGTCGGACTTTAAAAAATTCCCTCCTCTGTCTTAAGCTTCCACCTTTTTCCTTTGCCTAGTTTACCTACTCCTTTCTTAAGTCTCTGCCTTGTTCCCACCTAGCTCCCCCACCAGGCTTGTGGTACTTGCCTTTACTACTGCTGTGCATGTGCAGGCTGGTGCTGGATTCAAATCCTTCCTCAGACAGTGTTGCTCATTACTGCCACGCCAGGAAGAGGGTATAGTGGTTAAATTGTACTTATTAGGCCTACCAATATCTTGGGCATTTTTTCTTTGCCCTGCTTATCAGCAAGTGCTACGTTCTGATAGGTTAACTCCAGAGTGAGTAATTACTGGGCATCTTAATAGGCATTCCTTCCTGCATAGGCATTTCCCTCCCCTTCCCTCTGTTCACATTGAGCATGCCTGTTTCCTGCTGGTTGATGGGGTATGAGATTCCCCAGACCTCCCATTTCTCAGGGGCTCCCCTCTCCTGCTCATGTCTGACTCTCGGCCTGCTCTAACACATAGCACAATACTAACATGTAATATGCTGAATGGACAATCAATTCAGTTTTACAGAATTAAATTCAATTGAAATAACAACAGCAGATTGCTTTACCCCATGTTCTTAAAGATTGTAACCTTCTTTTTTTCAATTGGGAAAGCATCATTGCTCACATCCTCACAAAAATCCCTTCAACATAACATTTTCTCCTCTATCAGATTTTTGTAAAAATGGAGTCATTTAATATAGATGATCCATTTTCTATAAATTTCTCTTCAATCACTCTGTACATTCATCATTAATTTCCTTTTCTTTTGAGCAGATATTTATTGAATAACCAGCTATGTGCTAGGTTAAGCAATGCAAATAAAAAGACTGACACTAAGAGGTCACAGAGGAGCAGGGGAGAAAGGACCTTTTAACAATGTGTAGTAGAGGTAATGGAAAACAAGTACCCTTGCACAAAATACAAAAGGCAATTACCATTATTGAGGGCCTGCTATTTGCTAGATATTACACAAATCTCATTACAGTCAAGGAGGTGAGTACAAAGCCTTTTGGGAGTTAAAAAAAAAGAAAATGATTAATTCATTTGATGGAGTTAGGAAAAACTTCAGAGAGTAACTTTTATTGGAGAAGAATCTTGAAGAAAGGCCTGAAATTCAGCAAACAGACAATGAATAGAGGAACAACATGAAGAAAGCATACCATGTGAAGACTCTGATACCCTGCGTGAGAGTTTATAAAACAATGTCTTTGATTTTGGAAATAGCATTAAGAACGTAGGTGAGAAGAGGTTCTGTGTAAATTATTATTATATTGAATTATAAAACAGTATTTATGTGTTTGGATACTAGTAACAATGATGATTCTCTCTTTATAGTATGATGTATTATAGAGATGCCTTTTTCCCCCAATTCATAAATACATTAATAGGATGTTCTACCGTATTATCTAAAACTAAAGTAATTTAAAATTAAAGACAAACACTGTTCTAATAAAATTCTACCAAAAAATCTTGTGCAAATTATTGTATTCATGACTTATTTAAATATATACACATGTGTATATGTGTGCATTAATATATATATGTGTATATATGTATATATTTTAAAAGAGTGAAAAAATGTTAATAAATACAGGAACATTAGCTAAGAAATCTCCATATTATATACAGATAGAGGAATAAATAGACTTTTTTTATTAAAAGAGGCAATACTCTCTATGCTACTTTTGATGTAAAAATTATTATTAAGTATAATTGAATTTTACAGGTGGAGATAAGGTGAAATAGGAGAATTCGTTCCATTTCAAATAAGGGTTTTTTCACAATTGGGGATGTTAATTTAGAAATTTCCTTTAAACTTAAGAAATTTAACTACAAACATCTTGAGATATTGGTGTTTTTATGTGTTTTACTTCTCCTTTATTTGATCATTCATTTTTAGACAGTATTGATTGATACTTTGTTACTTCAGATGCATAAATTAGCACTAACACCTCATCGTATCATCCTTTCTGTGCTTTTTCACTTTTATTACATTCTTAGATGTTGTTTGTATTAAAACATAAATAAATTAAGCAACCACATTCTGTCTGAATCAGTTCAGCCTGCTTTAACAAAATACCATAGATTGAATGGCTTAAACAACACATGTTTATTTCTTACAATTCCAGAGGCCAAAAGTCTGAGATCAGGATGTAGGCATGTTTGAGTTCTTCATAGATAACCTTGTTTTGGTTTACAGATGGTTGCCTTCTCATTATATCTTTAAATACCAGAGAGGAGAGAGGCATCAAGCTAGTTTTCACCTGTTTCCTCTTATAAGGGCACTAATTCAATTAAAGAGGGCTTCACCCTCATCATCTAATTGACATGGGATTTTCTCAGCCACTTTGTCAACCAGGGATCTCCACAGCCAGCAATATGCCCCTGCCACCTAGGCCTCGCTCAGCCCTGGGTCTGCCACTGGAGACTCCCTGCCCACTTGGTTCACCTGTGTTAGAGCTTGTGCCCACATTCAGCAGTTCCTGAATTCTTGTCCTGGGTCCAAAAAGAATGAGGATACATGGCCAGGTGCGGTGGCTCACACCTGTAATCCCAACACTTTGGGAGGTTGAGGCAGGCAGATCACGAGGTCAGGAGTTCGAGATCAGCCTGACCAACATGGTGAAACCCCATCTCTACTAAAAATACAAAAATTAGTTGGGCATAGTGCCTTTCTCCTGTAATCCCAGCTACTCAGGAGGATGAGGCAGGAGAATCACTTGAACCCAGGAGGCGGAGGTTGCCGTGAGTCACACTCTAGCTTTGGCAACAGAACAGGACTCTGTCTCAAAAAAAAAGAATGAGAATACACTTACAATTTGAAGATTTGAAGGATGAGTATGGGTGGAGAAGATTTTTATTAAGCTGTGGAAGAGCTCTCAGCAGAAAGTGGGAGTGAGATCCCACACCCCAGCAGTCAGCAGTCAGGTCGTTTCTCTCCCAATGTGGCTAGGTCCAGGGCTTTGTATGGACTCAGAATGGGAAGTATATGCTGATTGACTTGTTAGAATGCAAACAAGGTTAAGGCAAAGACACTACTCAAAGGTGGGCACGGCAGTGCAGAAAGCCAATTAGGAAAGGGTAGGTATATGTAATATTGGTGAAGGATGGGGATCAATCAGAGAAAAGCACACCAAAGGGGAAGACATGTTCTCAGTCTGGTCTGTGGGTTTACCCGGAACTTGTAGCCAGGCTTTACACCATCTTCACCTTGAAGGTCAGGTTTCACTGGGGACCTGCCCTTATCTGCCTGGCCATTTGTTTGTTTCCTGCTGCTATCAAAATGACCTCCCAAAGGTCCCACCTCCTAATACCATCACGTTGAAGTTATAATTTTGACATGAATTTGGGGGTGAATGGAAACATTCAGTCCATAATACCTTCTATAATATACTTCTAATCATTCTTTAATGGTGATTCTATAGTTAATAGGTTTTAATGTTGACCACCAGCAAACTTTTGATGTTGCTTCTCCATTGCAAACAAATTTAAATGTTTTAAAATTTATTTTTATTTAAGTATTATGTAAATACAACAAAATGCAAAAATTCTAAATACACAATTGATGAGTATTTATGAAGGGAATACATCAGTGTAATTATCACTTAGATCAAAAAATATAGTACCAGAGCTGTCTTTGTTTCCCTTCTAGTCAATATCATCTTTTCAAAGAAACTAATGTTCCAGTTTCTATTACCAAAAACTCACTTCTCCTATACTTCTATTTTATACTAATGAATTCATATAATATCAAGATTATTTTCATTCAATATTATGTCTGAGACAGATCCATTTTACAGTGGACAGCAGTACATATAATTACATTTTCTGATAATTCCAGAGTTTATGTACACATTCTGTTGTTTATGGACTATTTTAACTCTAAGACACTTGTGAATGATGTTCCTACAGTCAACATTTTACACATATGTACACATTTATTTTGTGTCCATGGCTGAGAATGGAATTGCTGGATCACAGATTTCACAAGTGTTCACCATTAACAAGTTTGTTCGTTTGTTTTAAAAGGTGAGCCATTTCCTATCTAAATTCCTAATAATATCATGTCAGAGTTCCAGGGGTGATGTCAGCAAGGTGATGGAATAGAAAGCCCTAGACCTTATTTTCCCACGGCAACACTGATTAAATGATACATGGAGCAATTTCCTTTGTGAGAAATCTTGAAACCAGATGAGAGGTTCCTGTACCACTAGGCTTATGCAAAACTAGCTGTACCAAAGGCAGAAAGAAAACTCATGGCTCTCATTTGCCAGAGTCCCTCCCGCTACCACAGTGTGATATCATCGATATCACACTTCCCACCTCCAAATTTCTCCATAGAGAGGGAAAGAGAAGACTAGAATGTGACTATGTTTAGGATCTTGTGGGACTACTCAAAGCACTGTTTTCTGTCTTGACTGAATCTAAGCACTGACAAAAAATTGTACCATATTTGGGATCACTGAGAGCAAAAGCAATGGTTCAAGTTATTAAGTATTTACTCACTATTGCTTCTCTCCCTGGTTCAGAATGAAGCGAGTTGGAGAAAAATCCCCAACTCCTGGCTTTACCCTAGGGAGAGAAATAGTTGGAGCATGCATCAAAATGCACAGCTTTTGGGGAGGCTGCACAAGGGACTTGTTTCTGTGTTGACTGACTTGGACCATTTATAGGGCCTGGCATACTCTAGATGCCTGGAGACTGCTGAGAACAAAAAGAGATCTGGGTACCTTGATGCTACTCCAGAGGATCCAAAATACAATAGAAAGAGGCTGATATCCCTTGGCAGTTTTACCCTCAAGAAGAAAAGGGAAGCATAGAATGTGTATTCAGCATTCTGGCTTTGTAAAGAGCTGACTGAAGAATGGATTTCTGTCTTGCGTATCTCAGAGCACTATTTGGCAATCCTATCCAGGGCAATTAGGCAAGAAAAGGGAATGAAAGTCATTCAAATGGAAAGGGAAAGGAAGAAGTATAATTACCTCTGTTTTCAGATAATACGATCTTATGTATAAAAATCTTTATCAATTACAACGCACATATGTTAGATTAATAAATAAGCTCAGCACAGTTTCAGCTTGAAATAATCAACATCCAAAAGCTAGGTGAATTTCTATATACTAACAATCATCCATCTACAAGGGAAATTAAGAAAATAATTCCATTTACTGTGTCATAAAAAATGATATACTTAGGAATATACTTAACTAATTAAGTGAAAAATTTACCCTGAAAACTAGAAATCTGCTAAAAGAAAATTTAAAAGACCCAAATAAATGAAAATAAATCTCAAGTTACTGGATTGAATTACCAAAAACCGTTACAATGTCTATACTACTCAAATCAATCTACAGATTCAGTGCAATCCCTGTCAAAATCCCAATAGATTTTGGTAATTAGAAAAGCTTTTCAGCATTCAAATAGAAAATACTTTTTTGTAGAGAAAATATAATTCTAAACAGAAAAAAAAAACAATTCCTGTGAAACCATTAAAAAAACCCAAAGAGCCAAAACAAGAGGAACAAAACTGGAGGCATAACACATCCTGACTTTAAAACATGTTACAAATCTATCAAAATCAAAACAGTATGGTTCTGGCCTAAGTACAGACATATAGAACATTGAAACAGAATAGAGAGCTCACAGAATAGAGAACATTGAAACAGAATAGAGAGCATGCATATATATTCAACTGATCTTTGACAAGGTTGCTGAGAATACACATTAGGAAAGGAGAGTCTGTTTTACAAATGACGCTGGGAAAACCAGATAGCCACATGCATACCAATGTAACTGGACCCTAATCTTAGATAATACACAAAATCAACTAAAAATGGCTTGAAGATTTAAATTTAAAATCTGAAACTATAAAACTTTTAGAAGAAAACGTAGGGGAAAACTTCGTAACATTGTTCTTGGCTATGATATCCTGAACATGAAATCAAAAGCACAGGCAATAAAAGCTAAAATAGACAAATGGGAATATATCAAACTGAAATGCTTCTGCACAGAGAAGTAAACAATCCACAGAGTATAAATGCAACCTACAGAATGGGAAAATATTTGCAAATCATCTATCTCAGATATCTGCTAAGGAGCTATCCAAAACATGCAGAAAACTCCTACAATTCAGTGGTAAAAAACAAACAAACAAACAAAACCTGATTTTTTTAATGAGCTAAGGACTTAAATACACGTTTCTCTAATGAACACACACAAATGACCAACAGGTATATGAAAAGATGTTCAACATCACCAATCACTAGAGAAATACAATTCAAAATCACAATGAGATATCACCTCATACCTGTTTAGATGTCCATTAAAAAAAAAAAGCAAGCATGCAGAAAGGGAAGGAGGGAAGGAGAGGGATGAAGGAAAGAAGAAAGGAAGGAAGGAAAGAAAGAAAATCATTTTTTGACAAGATGTGGAGAAATTAGTTCTCCTGGTGGAATGTAAAATGTTAAATTTACAGCTGCTATGGAAATCAGTATGAAGTTTCCTCAAAAAGAATTAAAAATAGAACTCCTACATGATTCTGCATCCTACTTCTGGGAATTTATCCAAAATAATTAAAAATAGGATCCCGAAAAGATATTTGCACTCCTGTGTTCAATGGAACATTATTTACAATAGCCAAGAAATAGAGAAAACCTAATATTCACTGGTAGATGAATTTATTTTTTTTAATATGCCATACATACAAAAGAATATTATTCTATTCCTCTCTAAAAAATAGGGAAGGAAATCCTCTCATATGCTACAAAGTGGAGAAATCTTGAGAACATTATATTAAGTGAAATAATTCACTCACAGAAGGATAAATACTGCATGATTCTACTTATATGCAGTGTCTACAGTAGAAAAATTCATAGAAGCAGAAAGTAGAATGGTGGCTTCCAGGGGATAGAGGGAGGAGGAAATGGAGATGTCTGTTCGATGGGTACAGAGTTTCAGTCATACAAGATGAAAATGTTCTAGAGATTCACTCTATCAAAACTGGCATATAGTTAGCAGTACTGTACTGCACACTTAAAAATTTGTTAATAGGACAGATTTCATGCTGTGTGTTTTTCAATACAAATTTTAAAAAGTGTATCCACTATCTCTCATCCTTGACAATACTTAGTATTTATTTTTTTAAGTTACTTTTGTTGGTGTGCACTGTTATTAATATTTTACTTTAACTTTTTGGACTATCTTCTTTGTCCCATGGCTTACTCAATTTTAGCTTAGTATGGTTTTATAGCTCCTATATTTTTCTGTTTTACCTACACCCCAGACATTGTCTTTTTTTGTATTTCCATGAATTATTATAATTCAAAATTATCATATGTAAGGCATAAAATTTGAATAATAAAAATGATAATAAAACAATTCACTAACAACCCAGCTCAGCTTAAAAAGCCAGGTTAACCAATAACTTTCCATTCACAGTTTCCCCTAATTCCATTCTCCTTTTGTCTTTTACATAGATAGGCATTTTGGTAAATGTTGTGCTTATTCTTTTGTCTGTATGGTCATATTACAATATGCAAGAAACTTTCAATATTGTGTTGTTTAGTTGTTTGAGATCAGATTTACTTAAATCTATATTTTGATACATTTAGCAACTGAATATTTTTCAAGCATTCAGTGCCAAAAAACAAGGCATGGAACATTTCAATTGACATAACATGTTCTTTTGCCCTCTCTTCTTTCCTTCAGAATCTAGCAACTATTGATCTGATTTATGTCCCTATAGTTTTGCCTTCTACAGAATGTAGTTTATGTACAATATAGTACACAGTCTTTTGTGTCTGGTTTCTTTTACTGAGTACAATGCTTCTGACATGCTTCCATCTTGTTACATGTATTCATAGTTTGTTCATTTTTGTTACTGAACAGTAATCCTTGTGCATGTGAGTTGAAATTTGTTTAGTAACTGTCATGCTGTCCAATTTATATTTTAAGCCATTACTATTTATGTTTAAATTTAAGTACATAGATCCACAATTCCTACCTATACCTCAAAAGTTATTTCTTGCATCATTTTCATTATATATCCATGGATTCAGAATAATTTGATTATTTCCCGGATACATTATCTCATTGGAGGTTTCACTATACTTATTAAATTAGTCATCTACTGCTGCTTAACGAGTTATCCCAAAACCAAGTGGCTTCATACAGTAACCATTCATAATTGCTCGAGCCTCTAATAAGCTGTATGGTTCTACAGAGATAGGCAAAACTGATCACCGCTGAGCTTGCTCAGGTACTTGAACTCAGCTGCCAGACTGGCTACAGCTGGCTGCTCTAGGAAGCGATCTTTCTTCACACTGTAGGGGTTTCTTCACATGGAGGTGTTAGAGTTCCAAAAGTGAAAAGAAAAGTATGCAAACCCACATGAGCTTTAGGTTGAATTCAGAGTGGAGAATTAAACTCCACCTGTTGATGTAAAATTCTGTAAAGTACAATTACAAATGAACATGTTGGATAACTGTGATTATTTTTACAGCCAACCATGGTTATTATTCTTATCCTGTCATTTCATCTGAATTTATAAATTGGAATTTTATATTCTTTCCCTTAGCAATTTACTGTGACCTTAGAATATAGATCATACTGAAAATGCAGAATGAATGTCTAGTTTTATGTTTGTGTGTGTGTCCAGCGAGTGGGTCTCTGTGTGTGTGTGTGCATGCGTTTTGTGTGGGGAAGTTGTATTTTTTAAGTCAATTTCATAAACAAAGAGTTGGTACCATAGCAATTTCCAATGCTGACAATGCTTTTGGAGTCTTCTCCAAGATTGGCGATTATTGTCAGATTCACTTCCAATGATTCGACTCAGTAGGATCTTCCCTTTTTAGGGTATATTTTATTGGTGATTTCTGAATTTCAGCATCTTTTCATTTTCTATACTTTCCTCAGAGCCTGTTTAGATATTTTATGTGTTAATCTACAAGTGCTTGATACAGTTCATCAGGATGGATGTCAGGCTTATCCTTTTTATGTGCTACAATGATTCACTCAGTCAAGAAATACATCCTTGGGTCATTTCTGATAGTAATTTAAATATTCTATTCAGACAACTGCCTGTGAACTGTAAAACTGATTATATACATAAAACGTATGCTTTATCCCTAGATTCTGCAGACTTTAAACATTTAGTTTTTTATTTTGCCATCCTATAGGTGTCTCAAATCAAACCTCTAGAATGGAAAGAAACTGTGAGACAACATAGAATTACAATGACAAATTTTTCACTAGCCACCTACCTCAGCACTCAGTCCCTGTGGGATATACACAAAGTGCAAACTTTGCAAATAAGCAATAGGAGTGTGTGTGTGTGTGTGTATAATATTTATAAGCAATAGGAATATATATATTTGCAAGTAGAATGTAATGTGAGCCAAATATGTAATTTTAATTTTCTAGAAATGTAGAAAAAGTTTAATTTTTCTAAAAATGTAAGTAGAAACAGGTGAAACTCATTTTAATAACTTAATTTGCTTGTCCTAAAATATATAGGATCAATAATTAATCAACATGGAAAATTATTTTTGAGATACTTTAATCTTCTTTTTCATGTTCAGTATTTGAAATTGAATGTGTGTTTTAAACCAACAGCACTTCTCAACTTGGAGCCACATATTAGTGCTCCAGTGGCCACATGTAGCCTGTGGCAATTACATCATATAACACAATGAAATCTAGAATAAGTATGAATTTTGTATTTCTACAATATCAATCCACCTTGGGAGTGGAGTTTTAATAGATTCACTTTAAAAGTAACGAAAAAAAGAAACCCATCATGAAAACAAAGCAAATGAACACTACATTTTGTTGTCCAATAGAGCTATTGGTCTTTTTATAGAACCTGACTGTATTATATGACAACTGTGGTAACCTTGTACATAACATAGGTCCACACATTTTACTTGTCTCCGAAGATTATACTCAATACTATAATTTCCAAGTTTTCCTGATCATCAAACACACTTGCATCACTTCATAAAACCAAATTCATTATTCCAAATAACACAGCATAGAAATAGATGAACACTACTTCCATTCAAAGGATAGGATTTAGTTACAGACTTGGAAATATTGTAAAGGATACTTTTCTATAAAATAGTTTCATAGTACGGATCATTGAATGTAACAATAAAGGAAAGGTACCACTGTATCACTGTAAACATTTTAGATGCAATATGAAGTTTGAAATATTTCTTCATCTTGTCTGCCCAATGAAATATAAGTTTTATTATGAAAGTCAAAGGCCTGTCTGCTAAACACTATAAATTCTTTAGCCCTCAATAGAATACCATAAACCTGTTGATACAGTTGAGAGAAAAATAGGAATTTGAAAATATAGTTATACTTTACGCAGAATAACACTGTACTGTTGCAGATTGGCTAATCATATTCTCTAATTAAATTAATAAAACAGAAATAACACATGCAGTCCCCTAACACAGGACCCTTCATTTGACTATATGCCTCTGTATATCATAAAGGATGAGAAACAAAGTAGAAAAAAATTCTTGATTATTATGTGTAAAAACTATTGTAGGCACATTAGGTGTATCTTTACTAATTGTCACTACACTATATAAAGAAATTATCCTTTTCCAATTTATAGATAGGGAAACATGTTTTAACTAACTCTTCCAAGGTCACTAAGCAAAAATACAGTGGATTTTCGGGAAGGATAAGTCTGATTCTGGTGCCCAAGCATTTCTATTACCACTTAATGTATTTTCTTTTATAATTAACTGACCTTACATTTCAAATAAATATTGGAAAAAACAAACTTGTAAAAGGTAGGCACAGTTGGTGCTTCAGAATTGACAGTCAGCAATTTGCAGACTAATAAATCTAAGAACCCAACTGTTAGTCTCATTGGCAGTAATGGAGCAGCCACTTTAGGTTCTGCATTTTGGGTTAATTAGAATACTTCTCAGGTGGTAAAATTGATAGCCTTCAGCTTGGTATGTTTTAAGGTCACCTGAGTCATGCTGTTATCATTCAGAAATGCACTGCCTGCCAAACACTACTGATTAATCTACATGATGAGCTTAGCACTATAATTATTGAATTGTCTTCCAAGTAGGATATAAAAGAAAAATAAAAAAACTAAAATATATACTTTTAAAATGTTTTGTTTTAGAGTTTCCTTTATCTTGTCAATCCTTTAGGAATAACAGAATTAACCGAGTGCCTCTAAATTGAGTTAATACAAATATAACATTAACAACAACAACAAAAATAAAGTAATAATTACTGATGTTCCAGTCATGCCAATTAGATCTTTACATCAGTTATCTTGGTTTATTCGTTGAGCCTACTGGATGTTGTGGTAACCATTGTCATTCCAGTTTTCCAGCTGAGCAGACTGAACCTAAAAATGTAATAGAACTGCCCTAAATCATACAAACGTTAAACGTTTGGCAGAGATTCCAAACCATAGTCTCATTCTTGCATTCTTATTAATTTTACTTTTAAAGTTGTTAACAGCTTTAAAGTTAGGAATTTCTCTACATAACTACCAACATATTCATTAATAATTTAAGAAAAACCAAGTAAAAAGTATCATCTGCTATTTTGTATATTAATATGAATTTTATTTTTATTTTTATTTTTTATTTTTTTTGAGATGGAGTCTCACTCTGTCTTCCAGGCTGGAGTGCAGTGGCGCCATCTCGGCTCACTGCAAACTCTGCCTCCTGAGTTCAAGCAATTCTCCTGCCTCAGTCTCCTGAGTAGCTGGGATTACAGGCACCCACCACCACACTCAGCTAATTTTTGTATTTTTGGTAGAGACGGGGTTTCGACTTGTTGGTCAGGCTGATCTCGAACTCCTGACCTCAAGTGATCCTCCTGCCTCAGTGCTGGGACTACAGGCATGAGCCACCGTGCCCAGTCAATATGAATAAATATTAATTTTGCAAAAAGATGTAGGGTTTTAGGTCACACTGATAACACACTATAAGTCATTTGTAGTGACATCTTAACATTAAATGAGGGTGCTGAATGTTTTATTTCAAATAGTATCTTCTGTGATGTTCCCCAATGTAGACAATATTTTTGTCCATCTGAGAAAGACAACTAAATTGAAAGATTCTTATCTGAAATAACCCATTAAACATCTAAAACATACCTTATTGAATTTATAAAGTCCTTTTGAATTCAGTTGCTACTTTTACTTATTAATGTTTGGGGGTTAACCAGAACTGTAAGCCTGTTGGAGTTTCTAAGGCCTGAGAAGAGTAGATAAGCTTCAACATTTTCTATTTCTATTTAAAAAGTATGATTTTTTATAAAATAATTTTAAAGAATGTTTCAATCAGTTATTTATGAAACATCAGTTATTTGAAAGAGTGCTTTTCAAAGCATACTCTGTCTCAAAACCTATATTAAACAGAAGGAATAGAAATGTGAAGAAGGCAGGAATCATGGAATAAGGAGTTTACAAGCTGGATGTGGTGGCTAACACCTGTAATCCCAGTGCTTTGGGAGGCTAAGGAGTGCAGATCACCTTAGGTCAGGAGTTCAAGACCAGCCTGACCAACATGGCAAAACCCTGTCTCTACTAAAAATACAAAAATTAGCTGGGCATGGTGGTACATTCCTGTAATCCCAGCTACTCAGGAGGCTGAGGTAGGAGAATCACTTGAACCTGGGAGGCAGAGGTTGTAGTGAGCCGAGATTGTGCCACTGCACTCCAGCCTGGGCGACAGAAAAAAAAAAAAAAAGGAGTTTATAATCAGCAAGAGGTTTACAGACTTGACAATGTATGATTTTTTCTAAACAAATTCATTAAAAAATTTGGCCCTTTTTTCACAAAATTATTCCCTAAGATCATTCTAAAGACATTTTAATTTCAAGAGCAAGGCATAGAGGTCGATTTAAATGGCTACAAGTACTTTCCGGTTCTTTTCACTAACTTTAGAAATCTGTTTCCCGACCTCTTAAATTTGACTGGTCCAAACACTTTTCGTAACTAATGGAATCTAGCAGAAGTGATGTTGTGAGAGTTCCAGGCCTTAAGTCTCAAGACATCTTTCAATTTTTGCCTTTGCTCTTTTGGATGCCACAGTGAGAATGCTATGTAAGGAAACAGATGGAGCCTAATGAAGTATGAATGGCCATGTGGAAGATAACTGAGTGGTCCCAGATGACAGCCAGGTACAACTGCCAGATTTTTGAGTGAGGTCATTTTTTTTTTAATGTAACTTTTCTTTCTTTATTTTATTTTATTTTATTTTATTTTATTTTATTTTATTATTTTGATGGGGTCCTATGCTGCCCAGGCTGGTCTTGAACTCCTGGACTCAAGGAATCCTCCTGCCTCAGCCTCCCAAGTAGATTGGATAAGAAGCATAGGCCACTGCCCCTGGCAAGCAAGGTCATTTTTGACCTTCCAGTCCAGACAACTCTGCAGCCTAATTCAGCCAATGAACGAACTCAAGTGAAGTCAGCAGAAGACCCACCTGTCCAGCTCACAGAATCTCGGAAATGATACATCAGCATTGCTTTAAGACACTAAATTGTGGCATTTTTACTTGATAATAGTTAATTATCAGGACATTCTAAAGTTATAAGCAGTTTATGAGCTTCAGAGGTTAATAGCATAAAGCAGGCTTGATTTTTCACGCCCATCAGAAGTCCTGAGTAGTGGCAGTGAGAGACAGGACTAGCTGGATTTCCTAGGCCAACTAAGAATCTCTAAGCCTAGCTGGAAAGGTGACCGTTTCCACCTTTAAACACGGGACTTGCAACCTAGCTCACACACGACCAATCAGATAGTAAGGAGAGCTCACTAAAATGCTAATTAGGCAACAACAGGAGGTAAAGAAATAGCCAATCATCTGTTGACTGAGAGCACAGTGGGAGGGACAATGATCAGGATACAAACCCAGGCATTCTAGCCTGCAAAGGCAACCCCCTTTGCCTACCCTGGCTTTGTATGGGAGCTCTGTTTCACTGTATTTCACTCTATTAAATCTTGCAACTGCACTCTTCTGGTCCGTGTCTGTTATGGCTGGAGCTGAGCTTTCACTCGCATCCACCACTGCTGTTTGCCACGGTCACAGACCCGGTGCTGACTTCCATCCCTCCGGATCCAGCAGGGTGTCCACTGTGCTCCTGATCCAGCTCATTGCTGCTCCCAATCAGGCTAAAAGTTTGCCACTGTTCTTTCATGGCTAAGTCCCTGGATTCGTCCTAATCGAGCTGAACACTAGCCACTGGGTTCCACGGTACTCTTCCATGACCCATGGCTTCTAATAGAGCTATAACATTCACCTCATGGCCCAAGATTCCATTCCTTGGAATCTGTGAGGCCAAGAACCCCAGGTCAGAGAACACCAGACTTGCCACCATCTTGGAGGTGGCCTGCCGCCATTTTGGAAGCTGCTTGCTACCACCTTGGGAGCTCTGGGAGCAAGGATCGCTCCACTGCCGTAACAGCAGTAGAGTGAGTTTTCAGTGTTAAGTGAAATGTCCAAAGTCCTGAGGGTATGGAAAACTATATAGGTGTAAACTTTGAAAGTTCTGGGTTTTTTTTTTTCTTTTTCTTTGTTATTGAGACAGGGTCTCTATCACCTAGGCCAGAGTGCAGTGGCATGATCTGGGCTTACTAAAGCCTCCGCCTCCCAGGCTCACCTCAGCCTCCCAAGTACCTGGGACTACAGGTTTGTGCCACCATATCATACTAATTTTTTCTATTGTTGGTGGAGATGGGGTTTTGCTATGTTGCCAAGGCTGGTCTCTAACTCCCGAGCTCAAGTAATCAGCCTGTCTTGGCCTCCCAAAGTGCTGGGATTACAGGGATGAGCCCCCATGCCAACCTGAAAGTTATTTTCCATGAATCAAAACAAAAACACTTTAATGGTGGATAAATGTTATTAAAAATTTGTCAAAACCCGTAGGATGTACAACACCAAAACCATACCCTTATGTAAACTATGAACTCTGTGTGATAATGAGGTAACACTATAGGTTCATCCATTGTGACAAATGCATGACTGTGGTGCAGGATGTCAATAGTGGGAAAGGTTGCACATGTGTGAGGGACAGGGGTTTTATAAAACTAAAACTAAAATAGCAATGAGAACAATAAAAATCACTTGTGTTTTGTATTCCCCTTTTAATACATAGAAATTTACCTTTAAATATAATTAAATTTGTAGCCTTGTCAGAATTTAATCAAGTTTAACTGTAATGTGGCACTTAAGGAATATTGCTAAATATGCTAATTGATTTTTCTCTTGTACTTCACACTATACAATTCACAAAATATTCAAAGTGATGTACAAAAAGAAGGGAAAAAATGATATGTACTGCCACTTATACATGAACACACACAGATAACCTGGGGAAAATAATTTGTTAGTCAATGAACAGCTCTATATATGCCAACAAACTAGAGTTCTGGGAAGAAAATAATAAATTAAAAGATCACTTGACAAAAATGCTTAATTATTTCAGTACTTATTTCCCCTGATGATATTTAGAAGTGGGAAGAAAAAGATATGCATGAAATGTGTTTTTGTATAACAGAGAGAGAAAGAAAGGGAGATTGTAACTGACTGTAAGCAGAACAGTTTTGCTTAATTGTATTTCTAGCTACTGCTGTTAACTTTAAATTGCCTAGCTGGAGTTCCAGGCATTGAAAATATTGAGAGGCTCTAGCTGCACAGTCACAGCAATTTTTAACTGAGATACATTTCTAAACATGATCTAAATTTTGCTTTGTTTTGCTTTTGCTTCAAATGTGAAATGATATTTTCATTATTTGTAAATGGAGGAAGGTGGAATATAAAAATGAGAAACATTTTATAGCTACTCAGTAATATGGCAGCAACAATGATAAAGTATAATGCTTTAAATAAAATTTAGGGAAATCTTTAGTAAGCCATGGAATTTCGTTAAGATGCAATATGTTATGACTCATCAAATTATATTATAATGCAATGAGCTAATTTTGAAAAATATTTAATGCCATTCAAAAAACAATTTTAGGTTGGGCGTGGTCACTCATGCCTGTAATCCCAGCACTTTGGGAGGCCAAGGCAGGAAGACTGCTTGAGCTCACGAGTTTGAGACCAGCCTGGGCAACATGGTGAAACCCTGTCTCTACAAAAAACACAAAAATCAGCTAGGCGTGGTGGTATGCACCTGTGGTCCCAGTTACTCTGGAGGCTTAGGTGAAAGAATGGCGACAGCCAGGGAGACAGAGGTGGCAATGAGCAGAGATCATGCCACTGCACTCTACCCTAGGCAATAGAGCCACACCTTATCTCAAGGAAATAAAAATTGTCATTTTGATTACTAAAATAATAATGATATTCAACATTTGTTATGTATTTATTTTGTGCCATGGATTCTTTGAATGTGTTCACATATGTCATTTAATCCTCATAATAACCATTTGAAATAGATACCTAATTTACAGATTGGGAATCAGAGCCATAAATAGAGTCATTTATTTAAGGTCACATAGCTAATATATGTTGGCACTGGAGTTTAAACACAGAAAATTTGACCCCATAATTCTTCATTACAAGGATTCAAAAGAACATTGTAATACGACTAGCTGGGAACACATACTTCATATACGTTTTTTACTTCCAGTGTTTTATGTGAAGATAACAGATATTTTGATCAGCATTAACAAATAATTTTGTCATAAATTAGGTAATAATGAACACTCTTTCTGCTAGATTTGTTTCTTAGAGGCTTTTTTCTACCCTAGAAATATTTGTAGCTTAAATAAATAAAACAATATGTTAACCTAGTTCAGTAAATCAAGCAATGCTTACAGTTACATCATTATGGAATCTATGCATTACTACAAATCAGTCATGAAGGAATCAAAAAGTAATTGATAAACTAAAGAACTTCTCTGTGCATTAAAAAGAAAAGGATATGTCTCCATGGAGATTGCATAAAAGGAATCAAATTTTAACAGAGGAAATGCATGTTCTTAACTAAGATTGATATAGTGCTTAATAAGCTAGAAATTTTAATATGGACATGTCAATATTCTTTCCTTGTGAAAGAATTTTTGTGTTGTGATGTATCTTCCTAAATTTCCACTACCAATTTTTTCTTGACTCCTATTTTCACCTGGGGCCAACTTTTTGACTTTTTTTAAAAGTCAAAACATGACTTTTAGGACCTCCATGACCATATACTACATTGGGCCTGGTTTATTGGTTTCTTAATAGTTTTCCTCTTTTTTACTTTTGCTTATACTATTACTTTACAGGCTGGAATCTTCACAATTTCTCACATAACTTTAAATTATTTGCTTACTCTATTACTCTAGTAAGAATTAAGCTGTTCCCATTAGTTTTAGCTTCCATTGCATCATTCTGATCATTCTATGATGGTTTTATTTGACTCAGAAGAAAGTCATCCTAAACATCACTACTGGTTATCACTTCCCCTCATTCCCTATGCTTATCTTACATTTTCCTAAGTAGGTTTTTTTCTCTGGAGAAATTGATGCCAGAATTTTCTTCATAAAGAGCATTTGCAAGTGTTTTACACTAAACACTTTAAAGCATCGTAATAAGGATATTCACAAGGTACTATATTATCTCATGTAATCCTTTCAAGGTAATTGTGAGACATTATTTTTCTGACTTTAAAGGTGTACCAAAACACACACACACACAGACACACACACACACAGAATTTTAAGTAACATGTCCGGGGACACGCAGATAAAGATGACCAAGCCAAAACCGACTCCAGAGCTTCATAGAACACACCAAGTTTGACAGCACATTCTTCAGAAATTCTCTGAAAAGACGGCCAGTTTTCAAAAGTGTAGCTAACAACTAAATCATTTCCACTTATATTTAGAAGCCAGATTTTGACCTCCATGTATGGTTGCCCAAATTCTGATATCCTGACTACTAATCCCCCAATCCCAATTCATCTGTGGACCTTAATCTTCATGTCTGCCTCTTTAAGCCTTCTCCTCTTTTCAGTCCTTGCTACTAGAGTCCTAAAATAATTGATGACCATTTTAGGTAGATGTAAAGATATAAAGATCTACCTAAAAAAAAATTTAAAGTTTTCTGTGTATCCCTGGGCATGTTACTTAATTTCCCTCCCTCTCTCTCTCTGTGTGTGTGTGTGTGTGTGTGTGTGTGTGTGTGTGTGTTTGGTATTTTCAAAGTCAGAAAAATAATGTCTCACTTAATCAATCATCGATCATCGATTAAGACTGTCTACCTGAAACTTCCATGTTATAGTTGCTCTGCTTTATTTATGTTGTTTCTTGAGATTGTAATTTTCATCCTTTCTCCCCGGGTCTCTGATACATATATCTTGATCTTGGCTCATTTTGTTCTGTCTTCTTGTTCATATCCTTGAATATCCATATCACAGGCTGTAATTTCATTAAGTGGGAAACAATTTGTTTATTTTGTGACCATTAGAGGTCTTAATAATACTCTCATTGTCTGGGCATGTAAAAGTGCCATTAGCTGATTGATGCCTTTGTCCAAGTGTATTTGAAATTCTCAGCTGCTTCTCAAATCTTTGACTTTCTTGTATCATGCCTAGAACATTTTTATTCTTTTTTATATGTAGTTATATATTTGACTTTGTATTTTACACAGATTGGTGCCTTTGTTTTGACAGAGTTCAATGATATAATTTTCAATTACACTGGGCTTCAAGACAATATTTTGGAATATTCTTTACAGAACACAGCTACCTGAAACATCCGTGTGTCTATAATTGGAATTCACGTAATAAAAATGTCATTTTAACTTCATCAGTTTTGCAAAATACGACATGAGTCAAATACAATAATTAAATACATTTCTAAAATATAGGTTAAATAACCCATTCCTATGGAACCCCAAGGAAAATAACTTCAGGTACACCCAAAGTTCTCCAAAACACTACTTTTACTCTGAAAAGTTTAATGCATTTACATTAATTCTTTTAATGAGACTAACTACATATTTACTAAGGCACATTGATAAAATTAAACAGGCTTTAGAAATGCATTTGTTATTATCTGGCTACTTTTGTTGGTTCCTCAGATTCTAATCAAACTTTCTGCAGGTATTTTCAATTACTATTTAATTATTTTACAGTGTACTTGCTGTGTGCTTCTCATTTAATCAGCAGCCATTGATTTCATCTGTCCAAACATTTCAGCTGAGTTTTTTTTTTGGCTTACTTCTCTCAACTCGTGGTAGCTCTGAGATCCTCAGCATATCCTTTGAGATATGACAAAGAAAGCAGTTTCTACAGAACTTCTTGAGTTATCTCCTCTTTAAAACAGACATTAACACCTGTATGCTTGATAAGAGTATGGTGGTCTTAATCATGCAGCATCTGGATAAGTGATACCTAGTGGTTAGATATTTTAAACATGTAAGTGGAGTTAACATGTAGAAGAAATAAGGTGTTGGACAATTGAGCTTGCTCTATCATTATAAATAATTCAATATTTTAGGGCTGCTTTATTATAAGAACATAAGCTTATTGTGTAAACCTTCAGAGAGTCGAATAAAAATCAATTTGTAAAAGACTCAGACATGCAGATTTAGTATAATTACACTAAAGAATAAAATGAATAAAATATGAAATAATATACCACGTCAAGAGCTTTTAGTCACTGTATTTCAGTTTAATTCAACAAACATTTATCCAGTCCCAAGAACAGGCACTATGGCAGTGTGCAAGGAACAAAGATATCAAGATTAATACGACACAGTATCATGTCAGGCAGATCTCTGTGCAACTACCTTTGATCTTAAGATGCTTTCTATTCTATCTATGGGTCCTGACCATGCAACATCTCATTATCTCCTGCAGTTTTGGCAGTTAACACTGACTATTAAAGCTCCTGTTTCTTACTATAGTGATTTCTAATAACATTTATCTCAGTTTGTCACTCTGACCCAAAGCAGTTGAACATGCATAGCTTAATTTTCTTCTGTCCTTATGAGAGTAGGCCAAGATAATTTAATAGCACTTTCCTAAAGATTCTAAGATAATAAAAGGATATTATTAAATGGATTATGCAAATAGTGAAGATTAGCAAACGGATATGACAGAAATTAAGATCTACAACTCTGACACATCATGCTTGGTTTTTTACAGCAGGGTTCTCAAGCCTAAATGTTCATTATAAATCATTTTAGAATCTTATGAAAAAATGGAGATTTGGTGGTCAGAGGTAGGGAATGACCTCCCAGGTGATGCTGCTTCTGGTATACTAATGTTCTGTTGACTATTGAGTAGTGAGGCCTTCTTAGACGTCTTTCTAACAATCTAAGGAGTTTCTTGTGTCCTGTCACTCTTTCTGTGTCAAAATTCAGTTTCACTTTTGGGTGCCCTTAAGCACACATGATCTGCTCAGACTGTAGTTCAGAGTGAATGAGGAAGCAGGAAGTAAAGAAATTTCCTTCTCACCCTCAAATACTATCCAATTTCCCAGGTCATATTTCTTGTCCCAAAAATATTTGACAGAATGAATATTTATTTCTAGATTAACCAAATTTAACATGTAGTTTTAAAAATCTAAGGAAAGAGATTTTTCACAATCAGAACCAGCACCAAAACAAAAAACTCAACCAAACAAAACGTAAATTGATAGTTTCTATTTAAAACTCTTCCCAAGTTAAAGAATGAGAAGCTCCAGAAATATTTCCTGTTTCTCAAGAGCTTATATAATACCGGTATCTGCCCAATCAAGACAGTGCTTATTAAGTCCAATCCAGATACTTTCATCAATCTTTCATCTTGGTTCTGGTAGAGAAAAGACCTGCACAGAGTTTCTGTAGTCTTCTGCAATTGCTCAAAAACAATACAATATAACCGAAAGCACTCACTTTTCAAGAAGAATAAATATGACTTCTCAGGCATAACACAGCCTAAATCCATTCTAAGAAAGAAATATTTTCTGAGGAATTATATGCATTGTATGGAAAGACAGAACTCTACCAAACCAGATTTAACCTTTTATTATTATACAAGTTCTTTAGCTCCTACACATCATAGTTCGTCATCCCCTTCTACTTCTAATTATTGTCCCTGGTTTTCCTTTGCAAAACTAAGTGGTACGTTTCTTGGTCTTTCTGTCTTTTTCACAGGGATTCTAAAAGCTTCACCACATATTATACAGAAAATTACTTACAGATTTTTTCCTATCCCAGGACCTACTGAGATGTTACAGATTTTCCTCCATTTTTTTCATCCTACAATCCTCACTCTAAGTACAAATATATTGAAATCATAGATTAAAGGTAAAGATGTTTAATCCACAAATATATATATATATTTATATATAAAAATATATATAAAAATATATATATATTTATATATAAAAATTTTTATATATATTTATATATATATATAAAAAGAAAGGACACCTCCAACTTCCATAAATAAAGAGCGATGTAAGTTACTGGTAAATATATAAACTAATTCTATGGTGACTCATAAGGATCAGATAATGACAATAGGAACTAGAAGACAATACTCATTAGAAGACAGGAAAGGCGGAATTAGGTTCATGTAAGGGAGGCTGTTAGAAGTAAAGACCCTTTACTAAAGTGCGTTTAAAAGGCTGACCTTTATAAGAATTATTGACATTTACAAAAAAGGTTGACTTCTCCTTTGTAAACGAATTGTTATAGACCCTACTGGCTTTACGCAATGTCAGGAAAACTTGTCATAATTTGGAAATTCATGTAATTTTTAAAAAATACCTTCAGTGAGAAAATGCCTTCATAGGTATGGAATCTCAATTTATATTTCTGATGATTCAAGAGAACTAGATGAAGAAAACTGGCTGATGAATTGTACTGGAGACAACAAACACTCTCAGAAAACCAATGAAATTTAAAAAAAAAAAATCATTCTGTAGCTATATTTTCCTCACTTGTATAGGAATGAATGGAGGGAGATGAAAGCAAATGTGCAAGAGGAGTTTCCAAATAAAATTTTATTTCATGCAATGAAAAAAAAAAAAAAGAAAACACATACAACATGAGAGAGCTAAAATGAACTTGAGGTAAAGGAAGATCTGGATCAGGCATAATGGCTCACACTTGTAACCCCAGCACTTTGGGAGAACGAGGCCAGAGAAATACTTGAGCCCAGGAGTTTGAGACCACCCTGGGCAATACAGTGAGACCCCATCACTCAGAAACAAAGAAATTAGCTTGGTGTGGTGGCATATACCAGGAGGCTGAGGCTAGAGGATTGCGTAAGCCCAGGAGCTCCAGGCTTCAGTGACTATGATTGTGCCACTGCTACTCTAGCCTGGGTGACAGAGCAAACTCTGTCAAAAAAAAAAAAAAACCTGAAATACATAATTGTGGCTTAAATTAGTATAATAATAAAAAGAAGGGAGATAACGTACAATGAAAATATAATTTAAAAATTCAGAAATGTTGAAAAAATTGAAATGAAAAGGAATCATTAAAATTAAAAAGTCTTGAATGTAATGCTCAAGAAGAAAATAAAATATGTATAAATTAATTAGTGAAATCCCACCAGAGACCATAAAGCGTGGACATTTATCTTTAAAGTACTGAGGAAAAGTAGCTGTCAACTTACTTGTATGCCCAGCTGAACTCTGTACCTGAAGAGCATAAGTGAATCAATAATATTTTTAGGAGATTAACGTAATCATAGATTATGGTTCGAATAATAATTAAAAGATATACTTCAGGAAAAAATAATCAATGAACTCACAAGCAAAAATGAGGATATAAGAAGCAATGTTGAAAAAAGAATTTGATAAATGTGTTGATATATTAAAATATCATGGATTCTAATGGTCAATTAAACAAGTATTGCCAATTTTCTGGCAATTAAAAACAACGTGAAACTAAAATCACAAACAATTAAGTTGATGAATGGACAGTGATCAGAGTAAACTTTTCCAAAGTCAAATGTCCTGAAGCTTTAGCGTATCTCAGGCACTTATAATTTTTATTTTACAAACACTTAAATATTGATTAATATTTACCTCAAATTTTATTAAAGATGACATAATAATATGTAGCCTGCGGTCACTACTTTTGATGTATTTATTTTAAAGGACTATTGCATCCATTTTCCCACAACCTTTTTTAGTATTTTTGGTGGAGATGGTGGTGGTATCATTATTTTACTTTTTTATAATTTTGTTTTATAACTCATTCTCCCCCAAACCAAACTAGTTACTACTTTTCTTTCTTCTTTTTTCTGATTTTCTTTCTTTTATTTTTTTCCTTCTTCTGTCACCCAGGCTGGAGTGCAGTGGCATGGTCACAGCTCACTAAAGCCTCAAACTCCTGGGTTCAAGAGATCCCTCTGAATAGCTAGGGCTACAGGCACATGCCACCACCATGCCTCGTTACATTTTTAAATTTTTGGTAGAGACAGGGATCTTGCTTTGTGGCCCAGACTGTTCTTCCACTCCTGGCATCAAGCAATCCTATCATCTTGGCCTCCCAAAGTTCTGGGATTACAGAAATGAGCCACTGCATTTGGTCTTGCTTTTCTAATAAAATTTTTTTTTCAATATCTAAAACCAGAGAATCCTCTGTTCAAATAAAATCTTTAATATAAGTGTAAAGCAAGCCAAACAATATAATTAGGACTCCTCTTTATAAAGAGATAAAGTGAATAGCTGTGCAGCAAAGGAGTCACAGACACTTACCAGAAATGTTACATAGCACAGACATAAAAAAGATGTTTGAGAGGAGATAGAGGCCTCTTAGATAGGCTTCATAGTAGAAGATCACATACAATCCCCAAACCTTTGCTAACCCACAGGTGAGGCCAGGCATAGATGTGTTTAGGCACCATGGCCATCTTTCCAGAAGACTGAAGTCCCATACTCATGGCAAACAAAGAACGTCTAAGTGACTATGGATCAATGGAAGTCCTCTGGTTGGAGAAGCACTTTGATTAGAATGGAGCCTCAGAGCCCAAGGACTTCTATTAGCTTGTTCTTCTGTTGAGCCCACCACTCAGAGCTGCTAAGCCAACTGTCTGCTATATTCCCAGAAGACAGAATAAATAAGTCTCCAGTGCCATGTATTTGTACCTTTTTAGCACATCTTCCTTATCTGTATATTAAGCAAATTTTTAAACAAGTTACCTCTACAAAGTAACTTTTGTCATTCAATGTAACATAGCTCTATACTAGACACTATGGGGTGAAGGTCATTGTGGGTATTATGGAGGATAGCAAAATTCTATCTATGACATCACACAAGTGTCAACCAAAAGAAACTTTGTGTGGCTATAACAGTATCAGGCACAGTAGACTCTACTATAGTGATAAAGGAGGCAATTTCATAATGTTAAAAGGTCAGGTAAATGGGCAGTATAACCTTCATGCCTTTGCTTAAAACATGATGGTAGGCATGAATCAACAGATAAAGAGAACACATTGTACTCAGAGCCTTATAATTAAAAATACATCCAGTTAGGGTTATTTTGTAAACAAAATGTAGGAGGGATTTTAGGAAAAAAATTATCTTAACACTAGACAGAGGAAAAGATAACTCATATGCATGGAACCAACAGTAGACTATAAAACAACATTAACTGAAATAAAAAAAATAGTAATATAATATCCTCAAAATTCTGTAATACTTATCAATAAATAATCAAGAACCCAGCAAAACTAATTTTAAAAAAGAAAAAAATATTTTGGATGAACAAAATTAGAGACAACCACTTAAGTATTCCCACTAAATGAATTTTAAGGATATACTTCAGTAATATGGAAAAGATAAAAGATACTAAAATAAACATCTGAGAAATAAAAGTTGTTGTGTGTGCAAATTTTACCAATGAATGAATACAAGCTATAATGCAGTCTTAATTAGGTTGCTAAAATATTCACATAAAAATTATTAAAATGCTCATATGTCACAAGGGGTATAATAGGAGGACGTGTTTTAGATCCTTTACTGTTCTGGAAGAAGTTTAAGTATTGATTAATTCATTCACTGTATATTAATACATGCATAACATTTCAAGGAGAGTAAATTCAATCAGTCAGAATAAAAGACAAAAAAGAAAAGCATGGAAGTTATGGTGTGACATATAAGGGGAAAGACAAGTCAAAAATCAGAAATAATTCTCCCTGTTGAAAACAGAAGAGAGTTTATGCATTCCCATTTCTTAAAGCAAGTACTAGGTATTGTTTATAAGGAAAACATGTATATAATGGGTTGTATGTGTTTCACTATATAAAAGAGTGAAAATCCTTTATATCTTTGCAATCTGTTAGGAAATTGGCCATGATGCACAGTATATTCTGGATTAATATTTATTAATAATTTTTTTTCCTAACTTCGAGGTGAGGTTTTATGGGTTGAGAGGAAATTGTTTTTTGTTTTTTGTTTTTTGTTTCAAGATGGAGTCTCACTCTATCACCCAGGCTAAAGTGCAGTGGTGCGATCTTGGCTCACTGCAACCTCCATCTCCCGGATTCAAGCGATTCTCCTGCCTCAGCCTCCCAAGTAGCTGGGATTACAGGTGCCTGCCACTGTGCCTGGCTAATTTTTATATTTTTAGTAGAGATTGGGTTTCACCATCTTGACCAGGGTGATCTCGAACTCCCAACCTCGTGATACACCCACCCCAGCCTCCCAAAGTGCTGGGATTACAAGCGTGAGCCACCGTGCCCAGCCAGAAATTTTGGTTTTAATTACATTTCCCCAACAATTCTGAGAAGGATGTCTGAAAGACCCTAAACTAAGGGACAGCTGAAGGTCTGTGGCCACACAAAAGTCAGTTCTTTTTATGTGGATACATTAACACATTTACTGAGACTCTTAGATAGACCTTATTCCAAACAAGTGAATTACTGATATTTATGCAATGAATCGAATTCTAAAGGGGTGGGGGGGAAGTTTAGAATCCCAGAAGAAAAGATTGAGAAAAAATGGAGAGGAAATTGGAGAACTAAAGACACTTTCTCCTTTACAGAAACCTCCTGCTCCTTTTTTGGGATGTCCCTGCTCTCTCTGCTTCTCCTGCTTGTCTCCCCTGACCCCTACCGCCTCCAACTCTAGCCACTGCCACTGCCTCAAGCTAAATCCCAGGAAGAGGGAGGTGATGGATTGTTCCCCTCATTGGTAGATTTCTCTGTAAAGAGAGATGAGGGCACAGCCTCTTTAACTGAAATGAATTACCTGCTGTGCTTGAGAACATGATTTTGTGTGCCTTGTGGCCTAGTCCTGAGCCACTTCAGGTCTTGGGCCAGAATCCATCTCCAGGAGACCCTTAATATCTGCACATCTTGTAGCTACAAACCAGATATGATAAAGAGACCTAAGGAAGGAATAACGAAGAACTTGCACACAGACTGTGACCTTGTATGAAAACCACAAGACGGAGAGTAGCTGCACTGATCACTTAGAAAAAGACAAGCTAACTAGGTGTTAAACTGATGAATGTCATAACAGGAAGGGAAACCAAAGTGCCATGTATTTTACTTTTTTTTTTTTTCCAATTTGAGGAAGCCCAGTGCTTCCCATTCAGATCCCAGCAAGCTAATGTGATGGGGTCCAGAAGATCACCACATCAAGGAATCTGGTGGCCAAGGAAAACCAGGTATCCACTATCCCCGCAACTATGGAAGAACTAAGCATTTTAGAGATGCTTCAAGAGCTGTGGCCAGAGGCGATACTTAAACCCTCCCTGGAAAAGATGGACTGGGAGAGGTTGCAGCCATGTACCTAGAAGACAGGTGAGTCCTTCATTGACTTTCATAAGCAGTTTGTTGAGATTTTCTCAAAATTCACTGGTATGAACCCAGAGGCAGATCAAAATAATGCTCTAGTCTTAGCACCCTTAATCTCATTTCTTCTTGGTCTATATTAGGGCTATCCAAACCCAAGTTAAAGAAAAGTTTGTAGGAATTGCAGAGACAAGAGTCTAAAGTAGGGAATACTTGGCATATGGCTCAAAATTGTAAAAATATTGGAGGTAGGAACTGGTAAACTATATATGTCAATACTTTCCCTCAAGATAATCTAACTTTGCCTTTTCGGATGGATGGATGGATGGATGGATGGATGGATGGATGGATGGATGGATGGATGGATGGATGGATGGATGGATGGATAGATAGATAGATAGATAGATAGATAGATAGATAGATAGATAGATAGATATTCTGTAATTTACTTGGAAATTTCTCATGTTCTATTTGGTGGTAATAGATCAACACAAATAGATCAACATTTTGGATCAGCTTTTCACTTTTTCTTTTTCCTCCCAAGTTCTCATATAGATAGGTTCTCTTATTAAGGAAATGTGTTTTTACTTTCTCTTGATTCTCCAGTAAATCTATTGGAGAGAGACCTGCTGTGCAACATAAAGGCTGTCATATTCTTTACTCCTGATGGAGTGTCTATGGAAGAAACTCCTTGGGGAAAATGCCCCAGATTTGGTTGCTATGTGCAAAGGGGTATGGCAGAGAACAGCAGTCTCATACTATGCTAGAAAAGCATCCTGATCTAAGACAAATCATTGCATTACCTTGGGCCCTAGGAAATAGTGATACTGCTATTATTTGAAATATAGAACCAATAAAAAATAGTTTAGCAAAAGCATAAGCCATGGCCACCTGTAAAACAGTATTCTTTGTCAAGAGCTTAATTAAAAAATAATTAAACCAGTTATAAAAAATTAAACAAGGAATGATATTTAAAAGAAGCATTCACCCTGTAATATCTCCATACTTCTAATAAGGAAGAAAGGTTAATTTAATGAAGATGGTTGACCACTGCATATATTTGGACAAGATTTTATCCACCAATCTTTATAATTCCTAACCCTTCAACTATTCTGACTTATGACTTTGTTACCATTATCTGCAAAGTATTTCTCTGTAATAGATGTGTTCTGCAATTTATTGCCCTTCCTTCTTTCCCTCCTTGGTTCCTTCCTTTCTTTCTTTTTATTATTCTAGTGGATGAGTCTAAATTCTTGTTTGCCTTTGCTTATGAAAGAGTTCAAATATTTACGGGAGAAAAAAAACAGAAGTGTTTAAGGATTCTTCTATTTTCTCTAGTCATTCACAAAATATAAAATACAATAAAATTTAAAAAATCTGCCCCACCAGGAGGATCTATAATTATTCAATAGGTGGATGATTTTAGGTAGCCTCAGAAACTAAAGAGTAATATAAAATTGATCGCTCTGGCTTCGTGACAATTCTTTGCTTCAAAGGGGTACAAAACCCCACTAGACAAATTACAATATTACAAAACTGAAGTATAATATTTGGGAAATGAGTTATCAGCTATAGGCCATAGTGGGTTAGGTCCAAGAATCAGCTCATTTTGCAGATAAAATGTCCTACTACCAAAACAAACAAACAAAAATCTCATGCACTTTATGGCACTTGTGTACTATTGTAGACAGTACATTTTAACTTGTGTGGAGTGGTAAAATATCCTATGGAGCAAATGAATGATAATTCTCCAGATCCTCTGGTTTGGTTTTTATAATCTGAAGAGGCTTTTGAACAATTGAAATTGGCTATAGCCTCTCCCCCAGGTTTAAATGTTACAAATTTGGAAAAACCCAATCTAATTTATTTGATATTCATATTCATATTGCATATTTGATAATAGTCATTGATAATACACCCAGGAAAAATAACATGGACGGCCTAGATAAGGCTTCCTAGTTGTGACTTATAAAACCTGAAAAACTTATGTTTTGTTTGGAATTAAGTCTGCACAAGCATATGAGTTAATAGCAGTTAGTAGAAAACTAATTTCTTAAGACGACTTAAAGTAAATATATTTTCTAGTAATAAATATATGCTTGGTGTCAATGACATGCAATACAGGAATTTTTTTTAAAGTGGATTTCTTTTTACTTCAATGAGAACTGGAATATCTCTTGAAAAATTGGAAACTGGTAGGTTATTTGTTAGAGGCTTTACAACTGCCTGCTTGGATATCAGTAGTTCATTGTACAGCTCACGTACTACAGGATGAAATTTCTAATGGTAATAATTTTGCTATAGAACTGCAGAAGCTGATAAGCTTGGCAAATCCCAAGCTTAGAAATTCATCTTTTAATAAAATAAGGAAATTTATTCATTTTCAAAAATATTTTATATAAAAGAAAATGGACAAATGGATGATAAAAGAAGCTAAAATAAATTTAACTGTACTATGGAATTTATTAAACAAAATAATTTCTGTACCATAGTTACTATTTGCTTGGTTAGTATTGTTGTGTCATCAACAACATTATCTGACTATAGGAGAATTTTGAAGGCAGTGGACTGTTACTAAGCCTAACAAAAAGACAAAAGTATTCAAAACATTTAATAAATGTGTTATGTGTTTGCAGAATTCTTACAGGTTGTTCTCAAAATAAATCCAGAAAGTTTTCCCTGACCAACTTTACTAGTAATCTGGTGTCAGTTGGATTTCATAAAACCAATCCTTGCAAAAAGTTAGAGATTGTATTAAGTTCTGGTTGCATAATGTCTGGATGGCTTAAAGTCTTTCCTTCTTTATAAGCCAATAATCAGACAGTGATAGCTTGTCTTAATACACGTAATTCCTGCTTTTAGGATACCAGAGCACACTGAATAAGACAACGGAAGTCATGTCATTTCTATTGTAACTATTATGCAAATGTTTGCAGATTGCTATGATAGTCCTTTGGATGAGCAGAGCAAATGAATCAAACTAAAAAACAAAGTAAACGAATTCATTGACCAAGATTCTACAACTTAGTATGTTAAAATGGCCTAGAGCTTTACTACTAGCCTCGTTAAAAATTAGAGTGACACTCAGAAGCATACATGGAATCTTTCTTTTTAAATTTATGTGTCAGAGTCCCATGAATTCTGGACTGAAACCATATACTATACCTGATTTAATGGAATTCTCTCAATCATGTTCAATGGCTTTTCCTTTCCCTAGAATTGAGACACAGAGTGATAAAGTCCTGGGAAAAAACAGCTAGGAAAAGTTTGCCAACTCTATTGAAGAGAAGATTTTGTCTACATAAAACTGTTCGGTAGGATAAAAACAGGATATCGTTGGACAGGGCTGGGAGAGATCCTTTCAAGTGTTAGGTACCCACATAACTATCAAAGTGGCAGGGGAGAGAGGGAAGCCAGTGGAGTTTTGCTGTCCATGTGAAGCTGGCACCTCTGGATAACTGGACTATGATTTTTACAATGGGCCTGAAACCTAAATTTTCTAGAGTAGCTGATATTGGTAGTAAACTAAACCAAAAGGAGGTGTTTTAGCAAAGATATTGAAAATCTTACAGCGATCTTACTGTCCTATTCACAGCTGGATTTTTACTAATTACTTTAAAAAACACATTTTACTGGAAAACAAATGGAATTTATTATATAACATTTTTGATCTGTATTCACAGTAATGACTTCTAAAACTTCATTTCTGTTTAACTCTAAATTCTAATCTGAATATAAACAGAATCTCAATTTGTAAATTCGAAAACCTGGTTATTGACAGAAAAAATGTGAGAGGCACCTTCGTTAATTTTTTTTAAATAACAAAGTAAATGATAGGAATTTCAATACAAGTGAAGCCCTAAATTTAACCAAAAAATGTTTTGTTAACTGGTTTGATTGGAAGGACGATATACTAAAGAAGAAGAAATCTGTCCAGGTGTGGTGACTTATACCTATAATCCCAGTACTCTGGGAGGCTGAACCTTGCAGATTGCTTGAGTCCAGGAGTTTGAAACCAGCCTGGGCAACATGATGAAACCCCATCTTTACCAAAAATACAAAAGTTATCTGGGAGTGGTGATACGTGCCTGTTTTGCCAGCTACTCAGGAAGCTGAGGTGTGAAGCTCGCTTGAGCCCGGGAGGTCGAGGCTGCGGTGAGTTGTGATCAAGCCACTGCACTCCAGCGTTGGCAACAGAGTGAGACCCTGTCTTAAAAATATATATATATTTTTTTTTTATAAATTTTATATATATATATCAGAGAAACAGAAGGTCTGGCATTTATATTCAGAGACTGCCCAAACCAGATCTAATATCACTAGATTCACTTTGGAATGAAAGTTCTTTCCAGTCCCAGCAGATCAATAAAGATGACTGTGTGTTATTTATAGAGATTTGGTTAACGGTTTTAATCCTACACGTAGGGTTTCCAGTTCTTGTGCCTTCTTTCTGTGTCATCTTGACTGAAAAGCACAGAGTGCTTTGATCACTCTGTGACTCAGTGAGCTACAGGTTTTTCCTGAAGGCTTGAATCCAAACAAGGACCTTGACAACTCATTCCCAGTCATTGATAAAGGTATCTAGGTTATTGCACAACATCATCCCAGACTCAGCCAAACTCCTTAAACCTTCATATAAACTCCCTACCTTGACCCCCTCACCATGGACATAACTAGGTACAGCACCCCTTTTCTCTTTCAGTCCTTTGTGAGCATTGCTACAGCACTCAGTAAGTTTCCCTAACAAAGACATGGGACTGATCACCCTGGCATTTAGTGTCTCTTGCTTTGGGATCTCAATGGGCTCCATCTGGGCATGGTTTGGGGCACTCCCACATAGAAATCTCTGCCCCCACTTTTGGAGCTACTCCAGCCATGGATTCAGCAGGACGAAACAGTTTAATTGTTAATTCAGATCTGATGCAAGAAGAGGAGGAGGAGGAGAAGGAGGAGGAGCACAAGGAGAAGCCCATATAGTGGAATAGTTCTAAAGGCTTGAAACAATTAGAGCCATATATATTAAACGCTGAAAATTCAGTCTGTATCTTTCAATGGGTTCTCTGTAAGACTTTGATGTTACATGGTGGCCATATATGTCTCTGCATATTATATCAGAGGAAACCATTTTAAAAGATAGAACAATGACTAAAGGGCCAAAATTGTTATATAAGTCTTATGATACTGATATGTTTACTTCATTTTAGTCTTAATTGCTTCCAAATCATTTGCAAAATGCAAATATCACTTTTATAATGTATTTTTCTTTTTTTTTTCCAGTAGGAGCATTGACGTGTCCCAACCTACCATTTCATCCAGAAGCATAATTTTACAAAATTTACATATCCATAGTGATTGTCTCTTTTATGTTATCTTTACTCGTGACACCCTACTTTTATTACCTTTAAAAATAGACAATTTCAGAGCAGTTTTCAGATTACAGAAAATTGAGAAGAAAGTAGAAAGTTTCTACATACCTATTTTGCTCCCTACAGTTTCCCTCACTATTATATCACTCTTAAAAGTGATATAATAATAGTGCAATAGTGTATTTTATTTTTTACAGTAGAAGAATCAATACTATCACATTATTAACTAAATTACATGGTATGCATTCATATTTTCCCTTTGTGTAGTAAATTCTATGGAATTTGACAAATGCATAATGTCATGTACCCACCATTACAGTATACAAAATAATTTCATTATCCTAAACATTTCATGTGTTCCACCTGCCTATCCTTCCTTTTCCCCCCACAAAACCCTGGCAATAACTGATCTTTAGTTTGATTCTCTCCAGTTTTGCCTTTTCCAGATTGTTATGTATTTGGAATCACATTGGATTAGATGTAGCCTGTTGAAATTGACTTCTTTCAGTTAGCAAGATGCATTTAAGTTTCTTCCATGTCTTTTTATGGTTGATAGCTCATTTCCTTATAAAGCTTTTTTTTTTTTTTTTGTATGGATACACCACAGGTTGTTTATTCACTTAGTCATTGATGTGCATTTGGTTATTTTTAGTTTTTGGCAATTATGAGTAAAGCTCCTATAAACATTTGTTGGAAGGATAAATTCAAAAAAACTCTATGAGTAAGCATGTCATATTCAAAGTGTAGAAAATAAAATACAAAGAAAATGTTGAAAGGAGGCAGAGAAAGTATTTCCAATTCCTTTCTTCTGCTTCTTGTAACATTGCTGTAATTCATTTCACTTACAGATAAGTTACAAAAAAACATATATTATTGCTAATATTATTTTGAACAAACGTATCTATTAGATAAATTAATAATAAAAAATTTATTTTACTTTCATAATTTCTTCTTTAACACTCTTCATTTCTTTATGTAGACAGGAGTTTCTAACCTATATCATTTTTCTTTCCTCAGGGGAACCTCTTTCAATATTTCCTGGAAGGCAGTTCTGCTGAAAGCAAATTCCCTCACGTTTTCTTTTTTTGAGAAGTATTTATTTTCTTTCACTTTTGCAGGATAATTTCACTAGATACAAAATTCTAGGTTGATGGGGAATATTTCACTCCATTCTTTTCTTGCCTACCTAGTTTCTTAGCAGAAATTCATTATAACTCTTACACTTCTTCCACTGTACATAGGTGTTTCTTTTCATTGTGCTCTTTCAACATTTTATTTGTCTTTGATTGTATACATTTTGAATATTATATACCTAGTTGCAGATTTTTTATTTTATTTTATCCTGCTTTGGGTTCTTAAATGTCCTCTATATGTGGTTTGTTGTCTGACATATATTTTCAGAAATTCTCAGTCATTACAGCTTGAAATAGGTTTTATTTTCCTCTTATTTCTCCTTTTGTAATTTTCATTGCACTTATACATATTGTTTCCCACAGTTCTTTATAAACTGGGTTTTGTTTTTTTTTTTTTGCTTATCTTATTTTATTATTATACTTTAAGTTCTAGGGTACATGTGCACAACGTGCAGGTTTGTTACATATGTATACATGTGCCATGTTGGTGTGCTGCATGCATCAACTCGTCAGCACTCATCAACTCGTCATTTACATCAGGTATAACTCCCAATGCCATCCCTCCCCACTCCCTGCTCCCCATAATAGGCCCTAGTGTGTGATGTTCCCCTTCCCGTGTCCAAGTGATCTCATTGTTCAATTCCCACCTATGAGTGAGAACATGCAGTCTTTGGTTTTCTGTTCTTGCGACAGCTTGCTGAGAATGATGGTTTCCAGCTGCATCCATGTCCCTACAAAGGACACGAACTCATCCTTTTTTATGGCTACATAGTATTTATGCTGTATATGTGCCACATTTTCTTAATCCAGTCTGTCACTGATGGACATTTGGGTTGATTCCAAGTCTTTGCTATTGTGAATAGTGCCACAATAAACATACGTGTGCATGTGTCCTTATAGCAGCATGATGTATAATCCTTTGGGTATATACCCAGTAATGGGATGGCTGGGTCATATGGTATTTTTAGTTCTAGATCCTTGAGGAATCACCATACTGTTTTCCAAAATGGTTGAATTAGTTTACAATCCCACCAACAGTGTAAAAGTGTTCGTATTTCTCCACATCATCTCCAGCACCGGTTGTTTCCTGACTTTTTAATAATTGCCATTCTAACTGGAGTGAGATGGTATCTCATTGTGGTTATGATTTGCATTTCTCTGATGGCCAGTGATGATGAGCATTTTTTCATGTGTCTGTTGGTTGTATGAATGTCTTCTTTTGAGAACTGTCTGTTCATATCCTTTACCCACTTTTTCATGGAGTTGTTTGTCTTGTTCTTGTAAATTTGTTTGAGTCCTTTGTAGGTTCTGGATATTAACCCTTTGTCAGATGAGTAGATTGCAAAAATGTTCTCCCATTCTGTAGGCTGCCTGTTCACTCTGATGGTAGTTTCTTTTGCTGTGCAGAAGCTCTTTAGTTTAATTAGATCCCATTTGTCAATTCTGGCTTTTGTTGCCGTTGCTTTTGGTGTTCAGACATGAAGTCCTTGCCCATGCCTATGTCCTGAATGGCATTACCTAGGTTTTCTTCTAGGGTTTTTATGGTATTAGGTCTAAAATTTAAGTCTCTAATCCATCTTGAATTAATTTTCGTATAAGGAGTAAGGAAAGGATCCAGTTTCAGCTTTCTACTTGTGGCTAGCCAGTTTTTCCAGCACCACTTATTAAATAGGGAATCCTTTCCCCATTTCTTGTTTTTCTGAGGTTTGTCAAAGATCAGATGGCTGTAGATGTGTGGTATTATTTCTGAGGACTCTGTTCTGTTCCATTGGTCTATATCTCTGTTTTGGTACCAGTACCATGCTGTTTTGGTTACTGTAGCCTTGTAGTATAGTTTGAAGTCAGGTAGCGTGATGCCTCCAGCTTTGTTCTTTTGACTCAGGATTGTCTTGGAGATGCGGGCTCTTTTTTGGTTCCATATGAACTTTAAAGCAGTTTTTTCCAATTCTGTGAAGAAACTCATTGGTAACTTGATGGGGATGGCATTGAACCTATAAATTGCCTTGTGTAGTATGGCCATTTTCAAAATATTGATTCTTCCTATCCATGAGCGTGGTATGTTCTTCCATTTGTTTGTGTCCTCTTTTATTTCACTGAGCAGTGGTTTGTAGTTCTCCTTGAAAGGTCCTTTACATCCCTTGTAAGTTGGATTCCTAGGGATTTTATTCTCTTTGAAACAATTGTGAATGGAAGTTCATTCATGATTTGGCTCTCTGTTTGTCTGTTACTGGTGTATAAGAATGCTTGTGATTTTTGCACATTGATTTTGTATCCTGAGACTTTGCTGAAGTTGCTTATCAGCTTAAGGAGATTTTGGGCTGAGATGATGGGGTTTTCTAAATATATGATCATGTCATCTGCACACAGGGACAATTTGACTTCTTCTTTTCCTAACTGAATACTCTTTATTTCTTTCTCTTGCCTGATTGCCCTAGCCAGAACTTCCAATGTGTTGAATAGGAGTGGTGAGAGGGGCATCCCTGTCTTGTGCCAGTTTTCAAAGGGAATGCTTCCAGTTTTTGCCCATTCAGTATGATATTGGCTGTGGGTTTGTCATAAATAGCTCTTATTATTTTGAGATATGTTCCATCAATACCGAATTTATTAAGAGTTCTTAGCATGAAGGGCTGTTGAATTTTGTCAAAGGCTTTTTCTGCATCTATTGAGATAATCATGTGGTTTTTGTCTTTGGTTCTGTTTACATGCTGGATTACGTTTATTGATTTGCGTGTGGGTTTGTCATAAATAGCTCTTATTATTTTGAGATATGTTCCATCAATACCGAATTTATTAAGAGTTTTTAGCATGAAGGGCTGTTGAATTTTGTCAAAGGCCTTTTCTGCATCTATTGAGATAATCATGTGGTTTTTGTCTTTGGTTCTGTTTATATGCTGGATTACGTTTTTTGATTTGCATATGTTGAACCAGACTTGCCTCCCAGAGATGAAGCCCACTTGATCATGGGGAATAAGCTTTTTGATGTGCTGCTGGATTTGGGTTGCCAGTATTTTATTGAGGATTTTTGCATCAATGTTCATCAGGGATATTGGTCTAAAATTCTCTTTTTTTGTTGTGTCTCTCTCAGGCTTTGGTACAAGGATGATGTTGGCCTCATAAAATGAGTTAGGGAAGATTCCCTCTTTTTTTATTGATTGGAATAGTTTCAGAAGGAATCGTACCAGCTCCTCCGTGTACCTCTGGTAGAATTCGGCTGTGAATCCATCTGGTCCTGGACTTTTTTTGATTGGAAGGCTATTAATTATTGCCTCAATTTCAGAGCCTGCTATTGGTCTATTCAGGGATTTGACTTCTTGGTTTAGCCTTGGGAGAGTGTAAGTGTCCAGGAAATTATCCATTTCTTCTAGGTTTTCTAGTTTATTTGTGTAGAGGTGTTTATAGTATTTTCTGATGGTAGATTGTATTTCTGTGGGGTCGGTGGTGATATCCACTTTATCATTTTTTATTGTGTCTATTTGATTCTCCTCTCTTTTCTTCTTTATTAGTTTTGCTAGCAGTCTATCAATTTTGTTGATCTTTACCAAAAACCACTTCCTGGATTCATTGATTTTTTGGAGGGCTTTTTGTGTCTCTATCTCCTTCTGTTCTGCTCTGATCTTAGTTATTTCTTGCCTTCTGCTAGGTTTTGAATGTGTTTGCTCTTGCTGCTCTAGTTCTTTTAATTGTGATGTTAGGGTGTCAATTGTAGATCTTTCCACCTTTCTCTTGTGGGCATTTAGTGCTATAAATTTCCCTCTACACACTGCTTTAAATGTATCCCAGAGATTCTGGTATGTTGTATCTTTGTTCTCATTGGTTTCAAAGAATATCTTTATTTCTGCCTTCATTTCGTTATGTACCCAGTAGTCATTCAGGAGCAGGTTGTTCAGTTTCCATGTAACTGAGCGGTTTTGATTGAGTTTCTTAGTCCTGAGTTCTAGTTTGATTGCACTGTGGTCTGAGAGACAGTTTGTTATAATTTCTGTTCTTGTACATTTGCTGAGGAGTGCTTTACTTCCAACTATGTGGTCAGTTTTGGAATAACTGTGATGTGGTGCTGAGAAGAATGTATATTCTGTTGATTTGGGGTGAAGAGTTATGTAGATGTCTATTAGATCTGCTTGGTGCAGAGTTGAGTTCAATTCCTGGATATCCTTGTTGACTTTCTGTTGCATTGATCTGTCTAATGTTGACAGTGGGGTGTTAAAGTTTCCTATTATTATTGTATGGGAGTCTAAGTCTCTTTGTAAGTCTTTAAGGACTTGCTTTATGAATCTGGGTGCTCCTGTATTGGGTGCATATATATTCAGGATAGTTAGCTCTTCCTGATGAATTGATCCCTTTACCATTGTGTAATGGCCTTCTTTGTTTCTTTTGATCTTTGATGGTTTAAAGTCTGTTTTATCAAAGACTAGGATTGCAACCCCTGCTTTTTTTTTTTTTTTGTTCTCCATTTGCTTGGTAGATCTTCCTCCATCCCTTGATTTTGAGCCTATGTGTGTCTCTGCGTGTGAGATGGGTCTCCTGAATACAGCAAACTGATGGATCTTGACTCTTTATCCAATTAGCCAGTCTGTGTCTTTTAATTGGAGCATTTAGTCCATTTACATTTAAGGTTAATATTGTTATGTGTGAACTTGATTCTGTCATTGTGATATTAGCTGGTTATTTCGCTCGTTAGTTGATGCAGTTTGTTCCTAGCATTGATGGTCTTTACATTTTGGCATGTTTTTGCAGTGACTGGTACCAGTTGTTCCTTTCCATGTTTAGTGCTTCCTTCAGGGTCTCTTGTAGGGCAGGCCTGGTGGTGACAAAATGTCTAAGCATTTCCTTTTCTGTAAAGGATTTTATTTCTCCTTCACTGATGAAACTTAATTTGGCTGGATATGAAATTCTGGGTTTAAAATTCTTTTCTTTAAGAATGTTGAATATTGGACTCCACTCTCTTGTGGCTAGGAGACTTTCTGCTGAGAGATCTGCTGTGAGTCTGATGGGCTTCCCTTTGTGGGTAACCCGACCTCTCTCTCTGGCTGCCCTTAACATTTTTTCCTTCATTTCAACTTTGGTGAATGTGACAATTATGTGTCTTAGAGTTGCTCTTCTCAAGGAGTATCTTTGTGACGTTCTCTGTATTTCCTGAATTTGAATGTTGGCCTGACTTACTAGGTTGGGGAAGTTCTTCTGGATGATATCCTGAAGAGTGTTTTCCAATTTGGTTCCATTTTCCCCCTCCCTTTCAGGCACACCAATCAGACATAGATTTGGTCTTTTCACATAATCCCATATTTCTTGGAGGCTTTGTGCATTTCTTTTTCCTCTTTTTCCTCTAGACTTCTTTTCTCACTTCATTTCATTCATTTGATCTTCAATCATTGATAGTCTTTCTTCCAGTTGATCGAGTTGGTTACTGAAGCTTGTGCATTTGTCACGTACTTCTCGTGTCATGGTTTTTATCTCTATCGGTTCGTTTATGGCCTTCTCTGCATTGATTATTCTAGTTATCCATTCTTCCATTCTTTTCTCAAGATTTTTAGTTTCTTTGCGCTGGGTACGTAGTTCCTCCTTTAGCTCTGAGAAGTTTGATCGACTGAAGCCTTCTTCTCTCCACTCGTCAAAGTCATTCTCCATTCAGCTTTGATCTATTGCTGGTGATGAGCTGCATTCTTTTGGAGGTGGAGATGCGCTCTGATTTTTTGAATTTCCAGCTTTTCTGCCCTTCTTTTTCCCCATCTTTGTGGTTTTATCTGCCTCTGGTCTTTGATGATGGTGACGTACTGATGGGGTTTTGGTATAGGTGTCCTTCCTGTTTGATAGTTTTCCTTCTAACAGTCAGGACCCTCAGCTGTAGGTCTGTTGGAGATTGCTTGAGGTCCACTCCAGACCCTGTTTGCCTGGGTATCAGCAGCAGAGGCTGCAGAAGATAGAATATTGCTGAACACTGAGTGTTGTTGTCTGGTTCTTGCTCTGGAAGCTTGGTTTCAGGGGTGTACCCCACCGTGTGAGGTGTGAGGTGTCAGTCTGCACCTAGAGGCGGATGTCTCCCAGGTAGGCTACTCAGGGGTCAGGGACCCACTTGAGCAGGCAGTCTGTCCATTCTCAGATCTCAGCCTCTGTGCTGGGAGATCCACTGCTCTCTTCAAAGCTATCAGACAGAGTCATTTACATCTGCAGAGTTTTCTGTGGCTTTTTGTTTAGCTATGCCCTCTCCCCAGAGGTGGAGTCTACAGAGACAGGCAGACCTCCTTGAGCTGCAGTGGGCTCCACCCAGTTCGACCTTCCTGGTGGCTTTGTTTACCTACTTAAGCCTCAGCAATGGCGGGCACCCCTCTCCCAGCCTTGCTAATGCCTTGCAGTTAGATCTCAGACTGCTGTGCTAGCAATGAGGGAGGCTCCGTGGGCATGGGACCCTCCTGGCCAGGTGTGGGATATAATCTCCTGGTATGCCGTTTGCTAAGACCCTTGGTAAAGCACAGTATTAGAGTGAGAGTTACCTGATTTTCCAGGTGTTGTCTCAGTTTCTCCTGGTTAGGAAAAGGGATTCCCTTCCCCCTGTGCTTCCCAGGTGAGGCAATGCCTTGCCCTGCTTCAGCTCTCGCTGGTCGAGCTGCACCAGCTGACCAGCACCAATTGTCTGGCACTCCCCAGTAAGATGAACCTGGTACCTCAGTTGAAAATGCAGAAATCACCTGGGTTCTGTGTCGCTTGCGCTGGGAGCTGGAGGCTGGAGCTGTTCCTATTCGGCCATCTTGCTCCAGGACCCCAGATTTTTTAAAAATTATTTTTCTTCTTTGTTTCTGAGTTGGGAAATTACTACTGATATATCTTCATGTTCACTGTTTCCTCCTTGGCTCTGCCCAGTCTACTTATAAAACCACCGAAGACATTCTTTATTTTTATTACAACTTTTGAAAAAACAATTCTAGCTTTCCTCTTTGACTCTTCCTTAGAATTTTCCTCTTTCTGCATACTTTACATATCTCCTTTCACACGTTGTCCACTTTTTTCATTAGAGCCCTTTGCAGTTTAATCAGACATTTTAAATTCCTATTTTTATAATTTCAATCTCTGACATATATGTGTCCAGTTCTGTTGCTCGCTTTGTTTCCAGTCTGTTTCTGCTTTTTTCTATCTTATAATTTTCATTGAAAGCTAGGCATGATGTAGCAGGTGAAAAATAAAAATTGAGGTAAATAGGTCTTTAGTATGAGGTTTTGTGTTTATCTGGAGAGATATTAGACTGTGTTTATTGTGGTTAGTGTTTTCTGCAGCTGTAGGCATCAGAGGCTAACTTTTTTCTAGTGTTCTTGTTTCTGTCTTTTTTGTGATCTTTAGTTCCCTAGAGACTCATTGTTAAATAGAAACTAAACTTTGCAGTTATTTTAGCTGTAATTTTGTTATTATAAAAAAGCCCTATTGATGTGGTGGTAAGCTGTGGGAGAGGTGAAAAGTTGTAACTGTATGGACAAATCTTAATATTTTATTAAGACTTTGTCTTTTGGGCTGTGATCTTCACAAGTGCTACTCAGTTCTCCCTCCCCACTGCAAACACTTAGTTGAGAAAGTCTTGACAATAGAGCTGAAGTCAATTTTTCCCTTGACCCATGTTGATAATTTGGGTACTTCTCTTTTTCCAGGTCAGATAAATCCTAGTAAAATGGTCTCTTTTGATGACAATCTTTATTTTTAAGGAGAACAGAATGAACTGGCTATATTTTAAACGGTTACTTTTCCTTTTCTCAGAGGCTAGAGGGGATTTTTCTCTCATTGTCAACCTAACAAACTGGTGAGTTTCTCAGAAGGAAAATTCATAAAAGTGTGAGACCTCCCTAAGCCTGAGGCCCTAAAAGTTTTTATCTTTCTAGAGCTTTCTAGGGCTTTCTCTTTCTAGGGCTTACTCTTCAGCACTTAGTAATTACCCCTTAAGTGTTTCTACTAGTTGTTGGCTCCAGCAGTGACTTCTGCTTGAGTTAAACTGTGTTTCTCTGTATTCTCCTGTCTATCCAGTTTTGGTGGGAATGATTCGTCCTGAGACCTCAGTTCCCTGATCAAGCTAAGAAAAGTTGTTCATTTTTAGTTTCTTTGCCTTATTGCTTGTGAGAAAGGAAACTTATCAAACTAGAACTGAAAGTATAATTACCTTTGGAATGTGAATTACTCAAATTATTCATCAAGCCCATTGGTAAAAATAAAAGTAAGTGCTCCACTTCTAAGTTTGGTTTTAGTCTATACCTGGGTATACACTACAGCTCTGATCATCTAATGGCCCTCTTCACATCTCTCTGTCTCTCTCTCCTCACCAGCGTGCAAAGCCATGTCTGGATCTCTTAAACACCAAACAGCCATATCTATAACCAACCTTCCATCCTCTGCTCTTGCTCTCTTGAGACTGCTCACCATTATTGTGTACACATGGGGCTCCCTTGAGCAATGGTATCCTCCTCAGTGTTCCAAAGCCTCTTTCCTTTCAGCTTTCCCCCTACTGTTTCAGTTTCTTGTACTAGACTTTGGCTCAAATAAATTGGTATATTCCTGCCCTATTTTTGTTGTCCCAGTTGTTTTCTTTCTTTCTTTTCTACTCTTATGGGAATAGAAAAAAAAAATATGGACTTTCTCCTATAACTTTTGTTTGAATGGGACATCTCATAACATTGACTTTTTCCCCATCCTAAAGTTTGTAAAGACAGTGATTTTTTAACTATGGAAGAATAATAAGACGGGCTCATAGTCAAATGTGCTAAATAATTTTAAAATCTAATTTCAAAAAATGATGTTTATTTTCTACTTGAAACTGATTTAAAAAAGATTCTAAACATCAGTTAAGGTTAAATGGTTACATTTTTGTTCTAACATATATCAACCTTCCTCCTACAGAATTAAACTCATTAGTCTTACAGCTGAAAAGACAAAAGGAAAAAAATTACAGAGTCTAAAAATAAAATAAGATTTATTTCAAAAAAACATTGTCTATATATATGCTCAGTGAGTATTTCTTCTATATAGCACTTTTCCACAAATGTTCTTCTCAGTTTCTAATTTTTCTTATGAATGAATAAAGTTATAAAGCCTCAAATATTTCAAAAATAAAGTCATTAGATTTCTGATGTTGGAAATGAGAGCTTATTCAGACTCAACAGGTATGAAAATAAAATGAAATGAACTAGGCTTTAACTTCAAGTTTTAGCATTCTACTCTAGGCCATATTTTAAGAG
Organism: Theropithecus gelada; assembly: GCF_003255815.1. NCBI lineage: Eukaryota > Metazoa > Chordata > Mammalia > Primates > Cercopithecidae > Theropithecus > Theropithecus gelada. Next base: position 37,668,291 of record NC_037683.1, on the reverse strand, counting down.
ATGTGAAAAATATTCTTTTAAAAATGAATAACACTGAGCCGATGCAATCAATGGCAACAATAACACATAATTGGCTATCTTCAAAGTGGAAAAACTTTTGATTGCGTATATGCAAGATGAGATGTAGCAAATCCATATGCCTGCAAACCAAGCAACAATTTCAAAAAATATGTTGTCTCATTTCAAAATGAATGAGATGTGGCTAAGTGCTACATCAATGTAAAAGTTTGTAGCAGAAGTAAGTTTTGGCAGCCTGCTTCTGCAGGCAGTGATAGAAAAACCAGTGTTATGAGAAGGTGTGATGGAGCTTTGACAAGTCAAGAAGTAAGTGAAGGATTTTTAAAGAAAGGGACAATACACCTGAGATCTGAAGAGCAACAGAGAGTTAACTTAAAAAGCAGAAACTTGATGTGTGTGCCAGTCAGAAGAAACGTGGGTACAGTTCCAATGCCAGGCGCACATCACAAGGTGATGGAAACAGACAGCTAAATTGAAGCAGAGAATATCAGGGAGCATAAATGAGACCAAGAAACCCAATTATAAAAGGCTTTTGAAGTTTTGTCTACTTTATTAAAAGCAAAGAATGGCAATTAAATAATGTAAGTATCAAAGATTATTGGAGGCAAATGAAAGTATTTTGATCAAAATCATACATCTAAAGGATAAATCTGCAAGTCATGTTGAGACAAGGCATAAAGAGAAAAGAATAGTTAAAGGTAGAGTCATGAGGCAATTATTATAGTATTTAGATAAGAGAGAAGAGTAGCTTTGACTAGCTTGGAAGGAAGACATGAAGAAAAGTAATTCAAGAGATATGTAGAAACTGAAATATATAGTAATGATTATTTTAATCAACAAGATTCTGTGGCATATCAAAAAATTTCAACATCCTTCTGGCTTACCACAGCAAACATGTATTTTAATGCTCATAGGTCTACAAGTTAACTGCCATTTATGTGGTTTAGACTGGAGCTGTCTGAACTTTACTGAACTCTAGGCTACTACTGATTGGGCTCAGGCTTGCTCTATGTGCCTTCATTCTGAGGCTTAGGATAGAGTGTGCTTCTGTTTCAGACAAGCTGTTTTTAAGGTGATTCACCGGAGTACAAAAGGGCACACTAAACTACATACAGGGTGTTGGCAACTATGAACAAAACACTAAATAACATGGGAAATGGTGTGGATATATTATATTATAGGTGAATGTATTATTATAGGTGAATGTAGAATTTGAACCATTATTCAGTCTCCCAAAGTGTTGCATATAGCACAGTGATTGTGGTTGAATCAGGAGTCCAGAATGATATCTATCTTTGTAGAACTTATATGCATCATTAGATGAATGATAGTGCCATTGATGAATATAGAAAGCAATGAAAAGAAGCTAATCACGTAAGTGGAGTAAAATAACACAGTTTTGATGTGTCAAATTTCAGTTGCCATTTTAAGGTCTAGAGGAACAACTCAAGTAGATCATTAAATGTAAGCCTCAAGTGCAGCGAAGAGATAGATGTGGGGAATAAAAATCTGGGTATCTTTGGATAAGTGGTAATTTCCATTCATATATGAACATTTCCCAGGGATACCACAACATGAGCAAAGTGTACAACACAGGACGTATACTGAGAAGCTCAACTATTTTGTACTTGGGTAGAGAAAAAAACACATCTAACCACAGCACAAATAATTTGTTAAAGAGGGAAGAGAAAAAGAAAAAGGGAGATTATTTGTTATATAAACCAAGGAACAGAGAATTTCATATTTGAGACCGTATCAAGATTAGGAATAAAGCATCCCCATTGAATTTAGTTACATGGTTTATTGCTGACTTGAATGAGCAATCTTGGTGAGTAATAGGGTTTGGAATTAGCATTACAGTAGTTTTAGGCTGAGTGAGAAGAGGAGAAGTAAAGCCAACCCTTTGGATATTTTTTAGAAGTTTCACTTAAAAAGAAATAAAATGAGATAGTTGCTTGAGGTATAAGAGGATGTTAGAAAATATTTTTTAAGTCTTTTATTTTTGTATCAAAGTACAGAGAGTTAAGTGTACTTAAATCCAATGAAAAATATCCATTTCAGAAACAGTGAATATCCATTTCAGAAAGAAGGCTGGGGGAGTAACCTCCATGCAGGAGGGTATATGTTCCAAGCCATGTGATATGATTTAGCCTTTGATAAGAGAAGAGGAAAAAGAAGAAAGCTAAGGTGGACAGTAGATGAGACAGAAAAATAAGGGCATAAAGGAATCCTCAATTTAAAGATAAGGGGTAAGATAAACAATTTGGAGTGACAATGAAGAAAATGTAGTCTTGAATAGATGGCGACGAACTTCGTGGATCGTACAATATATGTTGACAATCAAAAGACAATTTTTTTTTTTCCACAGGCAACACGGATGTAGAAATCCAAGATAATCTGTAAGATAACTTGTTAAAACTAATAATTAAACTAGAAAGGTGTGAGTTACTAGGCCATTTTTTCTTCTCATGCTTTTAAAGCCACCCTAGTAGCATGTTTACACAATCTCCTAGGGTTCTTTCAGAAAATTAATTCTTGTATTCTAGAAGATACTCACAAATTGATAACCTCTAATTTATCCAACCTCCTATTCATGACCCCTTGATCAAGTACACTTGAAAATATATCCCATACATTCTCTTCTGGCTTCTGCTCCTGTGTACTAGGTGGGTCATGTTAAATTTTTGAGTCGTAGTTTCTTTAATTTCTTATCAGACACTCCTTATATTTAGATAGAACATGTTGTACTTTAACCCCATTTATTGGAGTTCAGGCAAGAAATGAAATTGAGGTCTATTCTGAGGGGCTCACATGTTGTTTTAGGGAGAGGTCTCTGCATCGCATCCAACCAAAATGTGGAAATGGAATTTAATAGGGAATATTGGTCCTTTTTTGCAGGCTCAGAGGGTGCTGAAGAATATAGACTTTCAAGTCTTTTCAGTGCATTAGCCCAAATTTCTCCTTTCATGGGTCAAGCTTTCATTCTTTCTCAACCAGGAGCCTGACATTAACATGCCAGACTTACCTGCCATATGAGACTGACTTAACCTCCTTGGGAGCTCAGCCGATCTGATAGTTTATTCCAGGCTCAGAGCTTCAGTTTTCTCTGTTCTCCCTTGATAGGGATAAGAATCTGTCTATATGCAACCAAGGCAACTTTCGATTTTGAACTTAAATTTACTTGCCAATGAATTGCTCTCAACATTTTTTCTTTGTCCAGAGCATCGAGAGTGCCTACAAATAGCTGCCCAAATCCATTGTCCTAATAGTTCCTACATTTTCCATATTTCTCAAATGCTGTATATTTTGCACCAATTAATATATCGCCTTCCAGCAGTATACTATACGAATTTAACAAAAGTGAAAATTTGAACAATTGCACCTCTATCTTGTACTAAGAACTCTCTGTAGTCTACCAACAAGAATTGTCAGTGAGGGACCATTATTGCCAGCCTGGCAGTGAGTAACCCAGCCACAAAACATCACCCCATTATCTACTTTCTTAGTTCATTTCTGGTATCAATTGTAATAGGCGGAGTTTCTTGGGAATCAGACACTATATAAGAGGTTCACTTTCATAAGGCTTATTAGGTCATGCCCTAGTAATTTAGCAAAACACAGTAGCAGAATATTTTCTAGTCATTTCTGTCTTCACTGCTAAACTAAATTTGGAAAAAAAAAAATCCACTGATGCCTAGTTTTTGTTTCCCAAACTTTCATCTCATATAATTTGAATAGATGATTTTGGGTAATAAAGTCAAAGTGTGAAGTGTTAAATAGTCCTTAATCACTCTGTTAGATTTCCCCTTTTATCCCTTTCATCCACACACATCTGACACAGTACACAAACACCACTTACTATATAGGTTTAAAATAAATGTCTAAAAATCTAACTCTTATAATCTAACATCCAATTCAAGGATTTGATTATGACAGACAGCAATCAATAGTTTAACATGACAATGTCGTGGTTTTTTTTTTTTTTTTTTTGGAGATAGAGTCTCTCTCTGTCACCCAGGCTTGAGTGCAGTGGCGTGATCTTGGCTCACTCCAACCTCCGCCTCCTGGGTTCAAGCGATTCTCCTGCCTCAGCCTCCCAAGTAGCTGGGACTACAGGTGCATGCCACCACGTCTGGCTCATTTTTGTATTTTTGGTAGAGACCAGGTTTCACCATGTTGGCCAGGATGGTATTGATCTCTTGATCTCGTGATCCACCCTCCTCGGCCACCCAAAGTGCTGGGATTACAGGTGTGAGCCACCGCGCCCGGCCTGACAATGTCATATTTTAAGAAGCCAAAGGCTTTACTTAACAAAGGATGTAACTGGTTTATAACTATAATTTATTATTTATTGTCCAATAACTTATTTTTCAACATTTTTTATCTCCTAACCAGGACCAAACAAAAAAAAAATCACTCAATACTCAACAAATAGTTAAATAATCCATAAGTAATTATCATATAGTTGAAGATTCAAGTATTAAAACTTAATTATTCCTTAAGACATCCTACTATGTGCTCCAACTTTCATGCTAACTTTAAACAGATTATTGCAAAATCAAAAGTAATCTTAGATAATGTAATCACTACGCTCTCCTGGTACAAAAATTATTGTTTACACTGATGTTCCTTAACAAATAAATAACAGGGTAGAATTTTTATTTGATTATTTTATTAAATTTTTTAACTATATTTCTTAAGCACTTACATGCTAACACTAGGGAAAAGAAATGAACAGTAAGGCAGGCATCAGCCCTCACAAATATTACAAAGTTTCAGGATTACTATTAAAGAAATGACATAATTACAGTAAATCATTATTAGGTTAAAACAGAAAGTTCATGTTGTCATAGGAATATAATAAAATAAAATTTATTATTTGAGATTTAGGCAGGCCTCATTGGAGAAGATAAAGGATTAGAAGGAGTAGCTATAATGCAAAGGAAGGAATGAGGGAGGGAGATAGAGTCTCCTGGTAAACAGGTCATGCAAAGAAGTCTAAGTTGCAGAGAGGATTGCCTCCTCCAAAGTCACAGAAACTACAGCTGGAGCATGGATTTCAGCTTAGGTACACAAACACCAAATTCCCTTTTCTATCCACACACTTCATGTTTTGTTATATAATTGTTTCCCAGATTATGTTTATTCCTGCTGTTCATCTTTCTCATTGAAGTCCTGAATTTTTGCCCACAGTATAAAGAGACAAAAAGGTTGTAAGAGCTTCATGTCTAATGATTTCCTTGCAAAAATCTGCTGCTGCTTGTGCCTAGATCTCTCTTTTGGGCTTCCCTGTTTCAACTGACATGCTCTGAGAGGAACTTCATAACCTGAAAAACTGTAGGCACCTACTCCACAAGCAGTAATTAATAAAGCATATGAAATTAGTTTAAGGAAAAATAAAATTTGGAGATGAATTTTAAATGTGAGATGATATACCGAAGCTGAAGATGCTTACATATCCAATCAGTCATGTAAATGTCTGACCTTTTATTTATAGTCTCTGAGTTGGTGATAGGAAACTTCCTGGAGGTTTTGGGAGTGGCCAGCTACATGATTCATGTGACCCATACTCTCATCTTTCGAACATACTGAATATTCTCTCACTTGGGGTACATCTTCATCTGCGTGTCCTCTTCCCTCCATTAACATAGTCAATCATTTTCTTAGAGCATCCCTCAGTCAAAAAGTACTCACAGACGTACTAAATTACTATGTTCTCTCTCCCCTTTCCCTATCACCCTCCTTCTTAAGGTCTCTATAACACCTCTTTTCTGACAACACAGGTACAAATTAATATTTTCTCTTCTTCTAGAATACAGGGCAGTGAATATCCTCAATTGTCAAAGGTTATACAATATTGAGTGAATGTGTGTATTTGATTAACTCCTATTCCTCCTTGTTAAATTTATATATTATTTTGTTTATATTTTAAGTGAATTTTCGGGGCCCAGCTGCTAAATATGATCAATGTAAAGGGATTCTAAGATCATTGTAACATCGTGCACATTAGTACAGTGACATTATGTATACCAACTTCAAAATTTTGTTCATAGAAAAGGCCTGAGTGATCTGCTCATATAATTATACTCACAGGAAAATAAATTCCTCTTAAAGTGTCATGAATAAAAGAAAATGTTCTTTGAGGAATGTTTCACTCTTAAAATTGTAGCTAAAGAAAAGAAATCAGAGGTGATTGTCTGTGACTATGATTTTAAATACATCAAGTATTTTTGCTGGCAAATTTCGTAAGTTGTGGGTTATAATGGCTACGACAGCAAGATGTAGATCCCTAATGCACTCTCAAATGTTCAGAACAATTCATTTCAGTACTTTAGTTTACTCTTTATACCTGAAGAATTCATGTAAGTTTAAACTTTTTTTGTCTTGAATATGTTTTCTCTGTAGTTTTATTGGTTTAGATTACTTATATTTGCATCATTTTTTGATTGTTTAAAAGCCATTTCTTTTCTAAAAGCAAACCTTGAAAGCTTCAGATTTAAGAAGGACCATATAAAAGAAACTTCTGCTCTTTATGTAAAAAATTTTCATTGTTGACACCCTCAAATATAATAAAACTACTTGCACCACAGCTATGATTCTCAACAATATTTGTCACTTTTATTCTTTTTCTTTGTCAACTTCTAAGTAGTGTTTGATCACTTAAAAAAAAAAAAAAAAAAAAACCTCTCTTTTCTTCTGTTTGATGACTCCAATCTGCCTCAGCTCACTTTTTAATAACTCTATGGATATCCCTTCATCTCTTTTCCCTGTGAAGGCTGATGTTACCCCAGAGGTCTATACTTGACCCTTATATCCTCTCTGTAATCTGTCTTTGAAATTTTTTAAATTCTCGTGGATTGAACTTCAATTAATCTGCTGGGAATACTTAATTCTGTATGTCTAAAATCTTGACATTTATTTCAAATGTCCCAATTAGATATGTAAAATTCAGCTTGTTTGAAGTACAGTGTGTATGTTCTGTTACCAAATTTATTCCTTCTCCTACATTATATATCCAAGATAATCACATCATCATCCACCTTATTATGGTTACATTGGTTATATATCCCTTTCCCACAACAATCACATCAACATATGCATTGTATTGTTTCTATTTTCTAAAATGCCTCCAAACTATATATTCTTAAACTGTCAATTCTCCAATCTAGGCTCTTGTCATTTTTTTATTTGTTTCTATGATTTCAATATTTGTCCCTTCCAAAACTCATGTTGAAATTCAGTTTCCATTATGGCAGTGTTAGGAGGTAGGACTTGGTTAGGTGATAGGGGTGAACCCTCATGGGTGGGATTAATGCTGTTACAAAAGGGCAAGATTGGCCCCCTTTTACCTCTTTGTCAGTCTGTCTTTTGCCAGGTGATAATGAATCATTCTTCTCTTCAGAAGGACACAATGTTCAAGGCAGTATCTTGGAATCAAAATCACCAAACCTACCAGTGCCTTGATATTAGACTTCCCAGCCTCCAGATCTGTGAGACAATACACTTGTGTTCATTATAAATTACTCAGTCTCAGATATTCTGTTATAGGAACACTACACAAACTAAGACACTTGTGTACCTGCAAAGACCTTCTAATTATCTCCCTTCTTTTTCTTCTACTCATTCTCCATACTCTCTTTAGAGAGATGTTTCTAAAATGAAAATTTGATGTATTCATTTTATATTACTAATATGTCTAGTATAACAATTGTATGTTGATTTAATTCAGGCTGCTTGCTGTCTCTCCTAGAGAATCTATATCAGAGTACTTTGGATGGCACAGATGATAGTGGTAATAAAACTGTTGCTCTATGTTGCCAGGAGCTTTTGTCTTTTAGGAAGAACAGAGATCACCTTGAATCAGATTGTAGGTGTTTTACAAGTATCCACTTGAATGATCCCCCTTAATTATGTAAATATTGAGTGAGTCAGCATTCATTGACCTCCAGAGAAAGCAGTGGAAGAACCTTTGGTGACTTCATTAAGGACATTATTTGAGATGCAAAAATATTCCCTAATCGTCAAAGCTGGCTGTGGGAACTGGGAAGGTGAAGAGGGGGAGTGTAACATCTGCAGCACCATTCATAGATATAGTGCTTCTGAGAGGTAAGGAACAAAAACTCCAGAGTCGGCTTTCCAGATTTGAAGCTATGGAGGCCTATCAGGGTGGACTAAAGTGTCCCTGACAAGAACACACAAATACAGATGAGCAACAAGTTGCCTGAAATAAAGTTACCCCAAAAACCTGAGGCCGGACTCCTGACTGAGGTTCAAAATTTAGTCCTTAAAAATTGATAAGGCCATTTTGTCCCTCTTTTTGTAACTCTTGCTTAAAATGTCCATTTGTATCTTAGCTACAAAGATATCAGATTAAACATCACATTACCAATATAATATCCAAAATTTTGAGAGCTTAAGTTCTTTCTAAGTTACTCCAGGATCTCAGGGAGAATTACTTTTTAAAACAAGGTCTTAAGCATGCATGCAATAACTTGCCAGTTTTTACAGAATTGGAGCCAATTACATCAAGTGATGGCAGTGGGGAGAAAGCCTAATGGAACTCTACTGCCCCCAAATGTTGATTTTGAAGCAGCTTGATAACTTTTTGATTTTGGATGTTGAGGATTGAAAACCGAATTTATGAACTTATGGTGTAAAAACTTACCAAGACTGCAAATTATGTAAGAACCAGCTTCTTTACCAAAACCAGAAAAAGAGATCTACAACAGCCCCCCACCAAAGAAAAAAATATCTACAACTTTTGGTAAACAACTTTATTTGAAACCCGTAGTCTGTACCTTTAGTCAACTAAAAGTGAATACCTATTTCCCACTTAAATGAATTCCTAGTCTTTTCCAGTGTTTGATTTCTTCCCTAGAAATAAACTTTGAAGCATAACCTTAACAATAGTACTTATAAAGATATTTTTGCATTTCCTTTTAGGGAAACTGTTTAGATATTGTTCTAAAACACATTCTCCCCTAATGACAAGGCAATTAATAAAATCAATATCCTTTAATATTTTAACAGAGATTACAAGATGCTTTTTGTGGGAACTCCAAAGGGATCCTCACTTTATCCTCTATATGTGTATGGGTGATTTTCCTGATGAGTTGCTCTTATTATTTCAGATAGGAAGAATGCAATAGTTAACAGTGGCAGTGAGAAAATGGCAGTTCAGGGCTCCAAGGACCCTTGGATAAGTTTGAAAAATCTGTAGGTATTAGTTTAAAAACTTAATTTAATATTATTCAAGAAGACATATTTTGTGCCCTTTGCTTGATTATATTCTGAATGTGGGTAGAAGGCAGGGATCTCCATTTGTACAACCATAATTGTTTTAATAATAGTCGGTAATAAGGATTATATATAATTCTGTTTCAGTCACATGGAACTAATAGTGTTATTGGAAAATTTTGGTAGAGAGAATTTACTCTTGAGAGGGAGAAGGAAAGGAAGGGAGGAAATATCAGATCAAATGGAAGCTGATTTTTTGGAGAAGGATTTGGAAAATGAGAGTTCTATGAAGCCATGGCTAAATTATAGAATAATGGGGAATTTCAACACATAAAACAACATTTCAATGTTTCTGAATGTTTATTTCAGAACTGGGAACTAAAATATGCTTGCAGACCCTTTGGCATTATTTTCTTGTAGGAACTACATAATCTGAGGAAACAGTTGGCTAAGAAGGTTAGTTTCTGAGGCAAGAAAGTTGGTTGAATGAAAAGGCAAATTGCATATCTTTCTTTGTAATGTGTTCGTAAATTGTCAGACGATTCAAGATTTAGTGGTGGTGCATTTCCCTTACAGGGGAAGGAGAAAAATTCAGGCTAAGAGACAAATATGAGCTCATTACTGGTGCAAAAACAACCTGAACACTTGGCTTATTGACCTGGAGAAATGAACAGATAGATCACATCAATGAGGCTTCGTGGAAAACAGACAATAGTTAGCAACTAAATGATTCTTTTCTAAATTTTAGGTGGTATTATATGGTACTTCCCTACCAGTGGTCTAATATGGTATTTGAAATTCTACAGCCATTTGGGAGATTCAGTTTATTAAAGGAGGGGATGCTGGCAGGAATAATTGAAAAATAATGACATGAACTAAGAAGATCTTAAGTCAGTTAAAAAAACAAAATACATAGTAAAATGAGGGTTAAACCAAAACCAGGAGCTAAATCATGACTAGAGGTGCCTGTCATAATTATTTTGTGAAAAATATAAATATCGAACACTAGAAGTTGTGGCTCAAACTGTTTATACTTTGTTATTAACTGAATGTTGAGTCCCTCCAAAATTCATGTTGAAACCCTAACCCCCATATGGCTGGCTATATTTGGAGATGGAACATTTAAGGAAGTAACTAAGGTTAAATAAGCTTGTAAGGGTGGGGGCTTGACCCAGTAGGGTTAGTATTGTTATAAGAAGAGAAACCAGAGAGCTTACCTCATTCTGTCTCTACCCATGGACATACACTGAGAAAACATCACATGAAGACATAGCAAGAAAGCACTTCTACAAGTCAGGAAGAGAGCCTTCATGAGAAATATAATCAATTAGCTAGAACTTTGACCTGGGTCTTCGTGCCTCCAAACTCGTGAGAAAATCAACTTCTGTTTTTTAGGATACCTAGTCTATGATATTTTGCTATGGCAGTCCAAGTAGACTAATACACTGTCAGAGTAAAAACAAAAATACTCTGAGGAGTAGAAAATGATGATTCTTAGTGTAGAGAAAGCAAAATGATCCAAGATATCTTAAGGCGAAAGATTAATGATTTCAGTTTTCTGTGTCAGTTTAGGGCTAGGAAAGTGGACCACCCTGAAAATGACTGCCAATGGTAGGACTGAGTAAACACTGCTATTTTGAGTATAAACAGCAATAGCAGTCAAATGAAAGAAACTTAGTCTCTAAAAGAGCATTGAATCTAAGACAGATCTATTGAGCTTTGGAGATGGACATGACGTATGTTAAAAGTAGAATAATGGGAGTTCCACTTCCAGAACGGCAGCCAGAAGGTTTCCACAGACCTGCAACTCAGTGAAACACACATAACTAGTGAAAATTACACAAAAACCCCAACTATTTAAAATCTCTGGATAACTTCCTAAAAGTATACAGCAAAAGAGAAAACAAGATACAAGGAAACTATAAAAACTCAGCAAGAAGAGTAAAAGTATGTGGCATTTCAATCATGACCCACCTCCTTCCATTCCTCCCTATTCCTAACTCAGTATGATAGAAACTCCATTTCAGATTAGGTATCTTACAGGAAATGAAATCAATTCTTGGAAAGACCCAAACTATTGACACTGACTGAAAAAGAATTAGCAAATCTGAAAATCTATACGAAGTAGAGACTGAATTAGAAATTTAAAAGCCACCCAGAAATAAACTCTCAGGTGCAGATTATTTCAATGTTGAAATCTACCATATGATTAAAGAATTAATATCGATTTTTCACAAGTTCATACAAAGTACAAAAGAGAAAGGAACTCTTTCTAACTAATTCTACCTTTATTTAAACACTAAACAAAACCATTTCAGGAAAATAAGTCTAGAAACCAGTATCTTTTATGAATATAGATCAAAAATTCTCAATAATTCTAGCTAACTGAATTCATCAGCATTTAAAAATGATTACATATGATTACCAATCAGGATTTATCTCAAAAATGTAAGGTTGGTTTAATGTGGAAATCAATTTATGCATTTCACAATATTAACAACAACAACGAAGAATATAACAACCAAGATCATCTCAGCAGGTGCAGCAAAAGCATTGGATAAAATCTGAAACCCATTCATGATAAAAATGCTCAAAATATTAGGAATAAATGGAATTCTCCCAAAATAATAAAGGGAATTCACATGCAACCCCCCCCCCCGCACCCTGGCCGCGCGCACGTGCACACACACACACACACACACACACACACACACACACGGTAGGGGGGAGAGAGAGAGAGAGAGAGAAATCCACAGATAACATTATACTTCATGGTGAAAGGCTGAATGCTTTTCTTTAAGTTTGGGTACAAGATAAGGATGTTTGCTCTCCTGTTTCTATTCAACATTTTACTGCAGTTTCCAGATAGGAAATTTAGGTAAGAAAAAAGTTAAAAGGCATCCAGGTGGTAAAGGAACTACTAAAATTCTCTCTACCACAGATTCCATTATATAGTATGAAGAAAGTCCTAAGAATTCTGCTAAAAACTTCACTAATTAATAAACGAGTTAAGCAAGGTTCCACAAGATCAGTATGCAGAAATCAATCATATTTCTATGTTCTTACAATGAAAAATAAGAAGAGAAAAAATTTAAAATTTTTATTTAAAACCTCATCAAAAATAATAGTAAAAATAAATTTAGCTCAAAAAGGACAAAACTTACACGCTTAATAATACTGATTATTGAAATAAAGAAGATCTAAAAACTAGAAGTAAATTCCATCTTTATTGATTGAAAAACATCATGTTAAGGTGGCAATACTCTCCAAATTGATGTACAGATTCAATCTTTGCAAAAATTGATAATTTAATAATTCATATGAAAGTTGAGGACATCCTGAATAGCCAAAACTATCTTGTAAAAGAACAAAGTTGGAAGTCACACTTTCTAATTTCTAAACTTACTACAAAGCTTCAGTAATCAAGTTTGGTACTGGCATAATGGTAGAGATTCAATTTTATAATGTTTGATTTTATGATGGTGTATTACATATGACACCACAGCACAGCAACTAAAGAAAATAGATAAATTGGATTTCATCATAATTTCAAAACTTTGTGCCTCAAAGAACATCAAGAAAGTGAAAAGAAAAGCTAAAATATAGGAGAAAATATTTGCAAAACATATCTATTTTATGATGAACTTATATCTAGCATATACCAAGAACTTTTACAATTCAATCATAAAAAACAAATCATTCACTTAAAATGAGTAAAAGATCTTAATAGGCATTTCATCAAAGAAGATATACAAATGCTCTACATGCACATAAAAAGATCATTGACATTATTAGTTATCAGGTAAATGCAAATCAAAACCACATTGAGTTTATCACTTCTGAAGCACCCTAGGATGGCTATTATCAAAAAAGTAGATAATAGCAAGTATTGGCAGGATATAAAGATACTGAAATCCTCCTAAACTGCTGGTGAGAAAGTAAAGTAGGGCAATTCTTTGGAAAATGATCTGGCAGTCCCTCAAAAGGTTAAGGATAAAATTACAACATGACCTAGCAATTTCACTCCTAGGTATATATCCAAGTGAACTGAACACGTATGTCCATACAAAGACTTGTGTATGAATGTTCATAACGACATGATTCATAATAGCCAAAAGGTGGAAGCAAGTTAAATATCCATCAATAAAATATTATTCAGGAATAAAAAGGAATTAGATACCAATACGTGCTACAATATGAATGAATGTTGAAAACATTATGGTATATTAAAGAAGGTTACATATTGAATAAGTTCATTTGTATAACATATATAGAACAATTTTACCAGGTCTGGGTGATAGGGAAGAGTATTGGAAGATGATGACTAAGGGATATGGGAGTTTTTTGGCGCTGAAATGTTGTAAAGTTGATCTGATGGTTTCAAAATTCTGAATATACTAAAGCCATTGAATTGGACACATTAAATGAGTGAAATGAATGGTATGTCAGTTATATCTCAACTAAGTTATTTTTTAAAAGTAGTTTAATGTAGGTAGCACATGATTTCAATATCATTTGCAAATTTTGATAATAGTATATTTTCATCAAATTATGCTTTAAAAGTTCAACATTGGAATTTTGGCCAACATCCAAATTACAAATTATGTATGTATTTCATGCTATATAAAAGATAATACTGTTTGTCTGCCCCATATTAATCCTTTCCTCTTTTCTCCCAGTGGAAGACAACTTTTGTTAAATATCTACCCTCCCCTCATAGCCATGCACCCTGGTGACGGTGACACTATCTCCAGTATCAGGAATAGATCTAATTTCTCAAATGGTATTTCCCTTATCCTCACTGAGAATGTAATCTGGATATAGAAAATGAGAAAAGAGGAGAAATCTACTCCAGAGCAACTGAAAAACTTTCTCAAATCTTCACAGCAAGCCACAGTAAATATTTCTTCCACTAGATGTTGCTTGGATGATGTAACTGAGGATTTCAGTTTTCTCACAATCAGCCTGAGGATGAAGCAATCACTGATATGACAGAGCACTGGGACATAAAGAACCCAAGTCCTTATGAATATGCTGCCAAATCAAGCAATCCTGGCGCCAACTCTACCTTTGAACTTTCCTGTGTGATAGAAATTTTCCTTATATATTTACCCAGTTTTAATCTCGGATTCCTTTGTCTACACTTATAAATAGATCACTAGATAAACTTTTGATTTGTTTGAATTGTTAGTTTAAGTCATAGTTGTGAATGAATATATATCCATATGAATAATTTTGTTTTGCCTATATTATTAAAATAGCACAAAAGATAGGATTATCAAATCAGACTCAAGAGAATCAGAAATCTTACCCATTACCAAATCCTGGTAATAATTTCAAAGATAGAAGTAATCAGAAGGCATTAGCAAAACAGGAAAATTCTGGGACCACCAATCTTTTCTCCAAGGTTCTCTTTGATACATAGGTGACACTCTGTTTCAGATATAACATATGAATTATCTAAGTGATGCATTGACTGTGGTTTCCTGCCTCCCTCTTAGAACACTTGCAAGTCCATGACAATCTCCCATCTGAAGAACCTTAATTTAATCATATCTTCAGGACATAGACATCATGAGTATCATTATTCAGCACAACACAGAGAGCTTGCATATATTGTGTTAAAGTGATATCTAATCATTTCTTGTTCTTTAGTCTAAATAAAGGATATTTTGTTTTCAATATCTAATTTTCCATTGCTCATATATAAAAATGCAACTCGATTTTGCATATTGACTTTGTATGCTGCAACTTTACTAACCATACTTGTTAATCCTGATGTTTTTGTAGATTCTTTTGGGTTTTCTATGCAGATAATTCTGTAATCTGTGAATGGAAACTGTTTAATATTTTTCTTTCTAATCCATACATGTATTTTTTTCCTATTTTATTCCTCTAGTTTGGAATCCTAGTATAACTTTGAATAGAAATGCTTTGAGTGAATCTTCTTGCATTATTCCAAGATTAAGGAGAAAACATTCAGCTTTTCTCCATTATATAGGATATTAATTTCAAATTTGTTTTTGTTGTTATTCACTTTATAGATACTCTTTCCCTTCCATTACTGGTTTTCAGAGTTTTCATAATTACTTGGTGTGAACTTTGCCAAGCAACTGGTAAATGATGGTAAATGATAGTTTATTTTCAAGTAATTAACTTTGCATTTCTGAAATAAATGGCACATGATAATAATGAACTTCTTCACAGTTTGCTAGATTACATTTTTATAAATTTATTGAGCCCCCATTTGTATATGTTCTTAAAGTTATTGGCTTTTTTCTAATTTCTTCCTCAGTTTGGATATTAATGATATTAATTATGTATTATATCAAATCAAAATTTCATATTTTTTTCTTTTCTTCTATTTTCTAAAAGTGTTTCTCAACCTCAGCCCTGACATTTTTGTTCAAATAATTCTTTGCTCTGGAAGGCTCTTACCTTCTTTTGATTTTTTACTTAATTATTGGGTTATTCAGAAATGTGCAGCTTTATTTTCAAATAATTGAGAATTTTCCATATATTTTTGATTATAGTTTCAGTATAATTCTAATTAGTCCAAAAACATCCTTTTTATAAGTTTCCTTATATTTTAACTTTTTTAATATTCCAAACTTTGGTTTACATTGGCATTCACTATACATTTGAGATGAATGTACATCCTATGATTTTGCATTGAGATGTTCTATAAATTTCTATTAGATTGCTTGATTGCATCATTTAGATTTACTATATTGTTGATTTTCTATTGACTTTTGCTATAGAAGAATGTTAAAATCTCCAAAAAATAATGAAATTGCCACATCTATTTTCAGTCCCATCAGTTTTTTTTTAAAAAACATATTTTGAAACTCTATTGTGGGTATGTACATATTTATGACTTTTTTCTTGTCTTCTTTATAGTTGTTAAATGTTTCTGCTTATCCCTAGTGATATTTCTGTTTCTGAAGTCTACTTTAACATTAATAGAGCTACCCTAGCTTTCATTTGATTAGTGTTTATGTAATATATCTTTTCCCATTCTTTTACTTTTAATGTATATATATGTTTACATTAAAAGTAGGTTACATTTGGCCAGCATATAGTTGTGTTTTTTTAATAGACATTCTGGCTATCGTTATGTTATTTGATACATGTAGGCCATTTACAAATAATGCAATAATAGATATCATAAATATATATGATTTTTCAGGTTTCTATTTGTTCTGTTTATCATTTGTTACTTAATGTTTCCTCTTTTTGCCTGTCCTTTAGTTAGTTTGAATTGTGTGATTTAATCTTATGTTAACTATTCGTTCAGTATGTATACATCTGTTTTGTAAAAGTGGTTCCCTTAGTGTTTACAATAGGTATTATAATTAATCATTTTTTAACATAATATTATATTGTTTACATAGAGTTAAGGAAACTGCTTGTACTATGTTTTCTATTCCTTTATCCCATCATCTGTGCTAATAGTGTCATATATTTTCTTTTACATATTCTGTAAATCCACAACACATCGAAACTAGTTTTAGAGAAGAAGTTAGTAAATTATGGCCTGTGGGTCAAATCTGGCCTGCCATCTGTCATAAGTCAAGTTTTATTAGAATAGAGCCATATCCATTTGTTCACCTATTGTTTGCAACTAGTTGCAAGTTGAAACAGCAGAACTGAGTAGCTGCAACAGAAACCATATGGTCCACAAAGGCTATAAAATTTACTGGCTCTCCCTTAACAGAAAAAGTTTGTAATCCCTGTTTTAAAAAAATATAATCATCTTTTAAAGTGATTTTAAAAAATACCTCAAATTTACTTTTAATTTAGCCGTTTCAAGACATCATTTTTGTATAAATTCAAGTTTTATCAAAAAAAGATTCCTTTTGCCTGAAATACTTTTGAAAATATTTCTTGCAGTGCTAATCTGCTAGTAATAAATTATCTCAAATTTGTTTCTGTTCTATTGAAAATATATCATTTTATCTTTAATTTCAAAAGATATTTTCACTGTTCATATCATTGTGGGTTGACAGTTTTTATTTGTAGCCCTTCAAAGGTGTTACTCTATGGTCATTCAGATAAGTCAGCTATGTTTCTTAAGCTTCTTCTTTGTATGTATTCTGTCTTATGTTTTCTGAATGCCTTCAGATTGTTTCCTTTGCTTTGCTCTTTAGCCAGTTGAATATGATGTGTCTTGTGCTGATTTACCAAAATTATCTTACTTGGGTTTCTCTAAAATCATTAGATCTATAGTTTAGTATGTTTTATTGATTTTGCCAAAGCTGAGCTCTCATCTCTTTAAATACCTTTCTCTCCCATTATCTCTCTCCTTCTCCTGATATTCAGATGCCATATATATTTTTATATATGTCTGTCATTAAATAGTTTTACATTGGCTGGCTATGGTGACTCATGCCTGTAATCCCAGCACTTTGGGAGGCCAAGGAGGGTGGATCACCTGAGGTCAGGAGTTTGAAACCAGCCAGGCCAACATGGCGAAATCCCGTCTCTACTAAAACTACAAAAATTAGCTGGACGTGGTGGTGGGTGCCTGAGACACAAAAATCACTTAAACCCAGGAGGCAGAGGTTGCGGTGAGCCAAAATTGTGCTACTGCACTCCAGCCTGAGAGACAGACTGAGATTCTGTCTCAAATAAAAAACAAAAGCAAAACAAAAAAACCACAAAAACAGTTTGACTTTTTCTCAGAACTCTTGGATTCTCTGCTCTTTCTCCCCACTCTGTTTTCTATTTGTATTTAACGTTGGGTAATTGCTATTGACCTACTTTTGAGTTCATTGATTCTTTACTGATTAATTCGTTACTCAGAGTTTAGTCTACTGATGAGCTCATCAAACACATTCTTCATCTTTGTTACTCTGCTCTTCATTTTCGGCATTTCTAGTTTTTTTTTTTTTTTTCAATAATCTTCTCTCTGATAAAATTTCTCATTTACTAGATCATGCTGTGTATAAGTCACAGATACTTAATATACCCTGTCAATAGCCTTAATATATGAGTTTTCTCTGATTCTCATTCTATTTGTTGCTTTGTGTATCGACAGTGAATTGATTTTTCTTGCTTTGTTTTGTCTCTTGATTTTTTAAAATTAGAGACTAGACATCATGATTAGTACAGAAAAAAAGTTGTAAATCGTAATTATCACTGAAAATGGGCATTTCTCTTCTGGTGCTAGGCTACTGGTTTGAGGGCTGAGCCAAACTAATCAGAGTTGGGCTGCACTCAGATTTCGTTTTTGTTGTGGTCACTTTTATTGCCATTTCTAAAGGGAGTTTCAGTTAAGGATTCAGCCCCACTGTGGTCAACTGGGATCTTACACAAATCTGCATTCCTAACCCAGATGCCTACCATTAGAGGTCTTTTTATCTGGGACCTTCAACAAAGGCCTTCCTCGGGTGCCTTTGCCAAGAACTTGTTATTAGAGAGATGGAGTGTATTAGTCTGTTCTCACAGTAATATAAAGAACTACCTGAGACTAGGTAATTTATGAAGAAAAGAGGTTAAATTGACTCACAGTTCCACAGACTGTACAGGAAGCATGGCTAGGAGGCCTCAGGAAACTTAACAATCGTGGCAAAACAGGAAGCAACCACATCTTACCACGGCAGAGCAGGAGAGAAAGAGAGAAGGGGGAAGTGCCACACACTTTTAAACCATCAGATCTCGTGAGAACTCACTCATTATCAAGAGAACAGCGAGGGGGAAATCCTCCCCCATGATCCAATTACTTCCTACTAGGTCCCTCCTCCAGTTTAAGATGAGATAGGGCAGGGACACAAATCCAAACCATATCATGGAGGACGGGGCAGAGCTTAGAATATGCTTCCCTCCACTCTGACCTGGGACTCAGTACTTTTCTACTCCCAGGCCTTTTCCCCATGCTCCTCACCACTTCTGGGTCCATATAGCTGTAGTAGCCTTTTATTTGGGGCTGTCTCCACAGTGAGAGGATCCTGTGTCTGTGCTGATTTGCCTGATCAATTGGTAAGCCATTCCATGGTGGAAAATGGAAGAGGGAGGATTTGCTGCTTTCTCCAGTTTAGCCTCTTGCCAGTACTATTGCCGTAAGTAATTAAAGGTTTCACTGCTATTTCATTCTGCTTTGCTGACTCAATTGGCTATTCTGACACCTGAGGGGGCAGCTCCCCAGGTTCAGCTGAGTCCTTGGTATTTGTTTCACCTTTGCTAAGCTGGTGGTGGGAAACATGGTTTAAAAATGTTTATCTTTCTAGGGCCCAAAAGTTGGGCTTTCTCAAAGATCCTAATGTTTCTCTGGTAGTAGGAAATGTCTAATGAATCAAACATAGCATGGTTTTCTTTCTCTCTTCAACAGTTAGAGAGATCTTTAAAAATTCATCCTCCAGCAGCAGTGTGTCTTCACCTGTGTGCTTAGGTTTACGGGTCTTGCTGCTCCTCTCCCAGTGGCTTGAGGCTTTTGTTTTATAGCAGAGTTGTGGTGGGGCTTTGTGTCTTTCTTTTATTGTTTATTTTATTTATTTATTTATTTATTTATTTATTTAGAGACATAGTCTTGCTCTGTCGCCCAGGCTGGAGTACAGTGGCACAATCTGGACTCACTGCAACCTCCACCTCCTGGGTTCAAGTGATTCTCTTGCCTCAGCCTCCCGAGTAGCTGGGACTATAGGCGTGTGCCACCATGCCCAACTAATTTTTTGTATTTTTAGTAGAGAGGGGGTTTCACCATGTTAGGCAGGATGGTCTTGATCTGACCTCGTGATCTGCCCACCTCAGCCTCCCTTTCTTGAACAGCCGTGTTTCGTTCGTTCAGGCATGCATGATCGATAGATGATTTATCTACTCCTCCTTCGTGTCTCCCAGTCATTGTCCTGCATGACCTGTTGAGGTCTATGTGTGAGGCCTCTGTATGAGGCTTGCCTGTGGGCCCAAACTACGTGTGTTTCCTTGACTCTCATGGGTTCTAAGTGTGTACACTACACCAGACTAAACTTTCAGTAACTCATTAAAACTTTCCTATATTTCTATTTCCCAGTTGTATCATCCCCAGCATCTCTTCCCAAACTTATCAAGAGATGAGTCATTATTTTTATCTTGTTTCTTCATGGATCTCAACTATGTAATTGTTTTCCTTGTTACTTCAGCCAACTAGTGGGTTTAAGATAGGTTATCATTTTACATATCATCTATTTCTTCCATGCTGTTAGTTTGGAAGGTAATGTTTTTTCATAGGTTTCTACATCCTAGGCAGAAATAGGACCTCTTATATCATTTTTATTTGTTTACTTATGTTTACTTAACTGACAGATATTTATAACTATAACATGATGTGTTAAAGTGTATATGAATTGTAAAATGGTTAAATTTATCTAATTAACAAATACATTATCTCACAAGGGTATCATTTTTGTGGTAAAACACCTCATCTGCCCTTTTTGCACTTTGTAAGACTACGAGAGATTATCATTAACTGCAGTCATCATGCTTTAACATAGACTTCTTGAACCTATAGCTTCTATCTAACTGTAACTATATACCCTTTGGCCAATATTCTCCCATCTCTTTTTCTCTCCTAATAACCTCAGCTTCTGGTAGCCACCATTCTATTCTTTAATTCTATGAGATCAACTTTTTAAGATATTTTGAGGGAAACATTTACTTGAGTATCTTTTTTGATTTTCTAAAGACTGAAGTCACCTTTTTTTCTGTCCAATGCATAGCTATTTCATCAATATTGTGATTCAAATCTGTCCCCGAAATATGTTATTACTCTTAACAGCTGTTGTCTGCATAAATTTGGTTTTCATTTTGTTTTGTCAATAAATTTACCAACCTTTTGTTATACCATATATCTATGGCAGGGAGATAAAAGTAACATTTAACATACCACACAAGATAAAAAAGAGAGCATGGTACTTCCTTTCCAGCAGAAATTACCTTCTTATATGTACTGCAAGTTCTCATTGATTGGAGTGTTGACAAAAGGCTCTATTTCAGTCAGTTCTGGACTCCATATGCTTCATGATCATAATCATGTTTTAGAAATACTAATATAGGTTTTACAGGTCCTAGCTTCCAGGTGCCATTATGTAATACTGCAATAGTAAAAAGAGTTTTATATGATCTATCCAATCCCAACCAGGTGCGTCATAGAGAAGACAGATTCCATTTTGTCCTGTATACAAAAGCTACTGGAGATTGACTATAACAGCCCCAATATCCAATTACAATCTGCATTAATATATCTGTAGAACAAATCCCAACTTCCTGTCCTGGTTTTCTAGGACTAATAATCACTGACCTTTATATTAGATTCCACAAATGATAGAATACTCACTAGTTGTTCCTATGTGAGAGTATAATGGTTTTCCCAATATGGATAATGGTAATGTATGTTTTTCTTCGAGAATTATTATTCAGCTAGTTCATTTGCGTATATCTTTGTTAAACCTTCCAGGCTGATTCCAGTCATGGTCATTCTCCTGAAATAGGAAATCCCTCTAGTGTTCCTATTTAGGTTAGTAAGTTAAAGACTCTTGGTAAGTATTCCAAGACCAACTTCTTACATTGTCACAGAATATCTTATGCTTCATGGCCAGTTCTGATCAAGCCACAGAATATATTCATACCGTTGAATATTTATTGTTTTTGTACAACTTTGGACATTCTATGCACCCAAAAATATTATGTACCCCATGAGACTGTCATTTAGGTATATTTGATCCTTTAGGTATTATTTGATCCATCCTCATCTGGCTATGACAGCAGGCATCACATAGTTGTCCCTTGCATGTCTCCAGAGAAATATTGTTGGTAATATCAGGACACCAAATAAAATCCAAAGTGACCCCTTGAAGATCTTCATGTTTAATTTGCACTTTCCTTAAATACATTCAGTTGACATTCATGTTCCATATACTCAAAGTAGCAAATAAACTTCTGACAGGCAGACACAGCAATCTGCTTCCTGTCATACCCTGGCAGCTGTCTTAGCAATGCATCATCTTGATTAATCGCCACAACAGAGTAACAGAAGCATTGCTGTTTAGCATTCTCCATTTTTTGTGATCCATTGGTAGTATTCTTCTCAGGTCATGGAAAAAAGTAACCAGAATGGTAAATATAGACTATAAACTGTGAATTAAATGGTAGTAGCTAGTTATTGATAAGTTGAGTTATCGGGGTAATGCATCACTTCTTTTTGCCAAATTATCCAGGTGGAGTTTCAGGGCAGAGCTCATAAATTAGCAAGAGTCCAATTTCTCTTTTTCAAAGGGAAGAGATCCAGAGGTCTCTCCCAGCATCTGTCACTAGTGAATGCCAGATTTGGGAGAGATGGCTAACAGTCTTATTCTCTTGCTCTGAGGCACTTTCCCATAAATAGTGTAGATGGCATTCTTTGCTGATATCGAAACTCACTTATGAGCATCCATTTGTTTCCCATAATTTACCCCATTTAGACTTATTGCTTCTTTTGACCTACACATTTTTGGGTTTGGGGGACTCAGATGTATGGGTCTCCTGTAGGGTGAGCGATAACAGCATATTTGTTCATTCTTCTACTTTTCACTAGCCTAGAAAGATTTCAAAGTTTTGGCAGGTAACAGATATAATGTCTATTTCTTCCACTTGCTCTGAGGATGATCAGCATCAGAAGTCTAAAAATGAGTATAACTGGCATTGATGCTAATGTGGGCAGAATTACCCCTCACCCACTGAGATACCTACATCTCAGACCTGTGAATGTGTTACATTACATGGCAAAAGAGACTTCGCAGATGTGATTAAAGTCATGAACTTTAAAATAAGGAAATTTTTCCTGAATTATCCATGTGACCTAAATAGAGTCACAAGAGCCTATAAATGCAGAGAATTTACTTTGGCTGGAAATAGGAGAGATGAGGCAGAAGTGAAAGTCAGGTATACTCAAAATGTGAGGAGCACCATCCCTCTGTTGTCTTTGAAGATGGAAGAAGTGGGGCATGAGGTAAGGAGTGTGGGAGGTCTCTCAAAATAAAAAATGACCCTTGGCTAAGGAAATGAGGATTTTAGTCCTGTATCCAAATTGTGCTGAATTCTGCCAAGACACTGAATGAGTTTAGAAGCGCAGATCCCCAGTGCTTTCACAAAGAAACATAACCCAGCTACACTTTGATTCTGACCTTGTAAAGACTGTAATCAGAGGTCCCAGTAAGCTATGCCTTACTAGGATTTTTTAAATCTATGAAAGAGATGTTTAAAACTGAGTATTGTTTTATGCCTCAAAGTTTGTGGTAATTTGCTTTGGCAGCGATAGAAAATGAAAACAGACACTGACTCTACAGTGATTGACACTCTTTTTATTCTTTTTATCTTCTACTCTTTCCCACTCAGATGATCCAGGATAATATCTCTCATATAAAGTACAGAACTTTAATCACTTCCCAAAGACTCTTTTGCTATGTAATATGACACAAACACAGGAATTAAGATGTGGGCATCTTTGAGAAGTACATTTTTATTCATTTGGCCCACCGTGACATTTATTTTGATTAACACTATACTACTAATCACATAAAAATTAGAAAAAAAGAAACATGGCTGGGCGCGGTGGCTCACGCCTGTAATCCCAGCACTCTGGGAGGCTGAGGCGGGCGGATCACAAGGTCAGGAGATCGAGACCATCCTGGCTAATACGGTGAAACCCCGTCTCTATAAAAATACAAAAAATTAGCCGGGCGTGGTGGCGGGCACCTGTAGTCCCAGCTACTCGGGAGGCTGAGCCAGGAGAATGGCGTGAACCCGGGAGGCGGAGCTTGCAGTGAGCCGAGATCGCGCCACTGCACTCCAGCCTGGGCGACGAGCAAGACTCCGTCTCAAAAAAAAACATAATATTATATCAATATACAACATTTCTATTAACTTTAAATGTATAGGGATGCTACTCTTAAAATCTAGAATTGGCTGAAAAGATTATTTACCCAGAATATCCTCAATCATGAACTCAGTGATGTAACCACAGAATAATTTGTCCAATCATAACTTGCAATTCATAACTTAACCCTCAGCTTGTCCCTGGCAATAGGCATCTCTAAACCCTTCCAGATTTACCTTCTACTCTTTCATAGCAGCATCTCTATTCTCTTTACGGATCACTGGTAATTAAGTGCTAGGATCTAATAATAGTAATAATAATAATGTATACCACTTCTGGCCCTTCAGTAAAATTATTGCTTATCTCCTATCTTAGTCAGCTCTACTACAACAAAATACCATAGACCGGTTGCTTAAACAATCAGAAATTTATTCTCTTATAGTTCTGGAGGCTGGAAGTCCAAGATGAGGGTGCCAGCAAGAATGGTCAGGTTCTGGGAAGGATACTTTTCCTGGCCTGCAGATAGCTGCCTTCTCAATGTGTTGGAGAGAAAGAGAGAGAGAGTGAGAGACGGGGCGGGGGGGGAGATTCCTCCTCTTAAAAGGCCACCAATCTTATTTTGAGGATCTCACTCTCATGACCTCATCTAATGCTAATGATCTCTCAAAGACCACATCTCCAAATAACATCACGCATTGGCAGTTAGGGCTTCAGTACATGAATAGGAGGGGAACACACACATGCATTTCATAACATGGTCTAAAAATCTTTACTAGGGTTTCGGTCAGCAAATATTGACCTCTCAGTCAAGCTTTTTCAGAATTCTATGGCTTCAAGTGAAGAGATAAATTCAGTCCTCTTTTAAAATAGTGTACATTCTAATCATGATCCTCAGTGTTGGATTTTAATTTCTCCAGGCCTAGTTTATATAGAAAGTAGTATTTTAAGAGAGTGGATGAAGCCAGAGAGTATCCTCACCCCCTAAATATTGGTAATGAGCTACCAACTCAGTAAAAATGTGTTAGTTTTCTTCTTTTTTATTAAATCCTTCAAAGGCCTTTTAAGACATTTTATTTATTTATTTTTTCTTCATTAAAAGAAGACACTTGATCAAAGGCCTTTTAAACAACATTACCCAATTGAGCTGTTATCTATTCCTTCTCCCTCACCATCTTTCATTTCTTTCTCTGATACATACCTTTGATTTGTTGGCGTGAATCATAGTAACTGAGCCAGCAAGTCCCTTCCTGCTGAATATGTGCTTGGCCTCCTAGGAACAAGGTTACATAAAGTGCCCAAGATTGGAGAGCCACATTTTTCATAGTCTCTCTCAGCATCACTACATTGGTCAAGGCAGCTAAAGAAGCAAAAGAAGGCAGTCCTGTGGTGAGAGAAAAAACACACACATACTTAAAAAATCAATCCTGATATGCCACCCTGTTGTTTTAAAATGCAACCTTTATTACAGCCAAAACAATAGATAGAATATAGAATATTTTGCAAATGCTTATATTATCTTCTGATTCCTTATAATTCACTTAGTTCCTTTTGGTCTAATTCCTCCAGATTCCATTGATAAAAATATCTTTCTGTAATATTCCTAAAAGTGTTTGTCATTCAATAACAAGGATAGGAGTGCAGCCACCTTAATATTTTATTTTTATCATATTTGTTTTTTGCCTCCTTTTTAAAATCTTCTCAAAATGGCTTTATCATTATGATTTGTGAGTCTGAAAGACAATCCCATTAACAACTCTAATTTGAAATAACACAGAGTCCAGTGGTCAAATATTACTTACAAATTTGACGTCATACCTAGTACCATACACATAAAATACACATGCCCTCATAATGACTAACATAGTTTTCCAGCAATCAGCGTGAAGAAATAACTAGAACTGGCTTTAAATGCAGCTAAGTACGAGTGTTTAGTCAACATTTATAAGGAACATACCCATTCAGTAAATAAAGATGGTATTTACCCTGTTGAATTGTATATTATATATTTACATATAATTTATTACATAAATTATATGTAAATATATAATTGTGTGTGTGTATTTCCACTGATTGCTTTTTAATGATGCTTTGTGTATTTTCTATGGCTGAAATTGGCTGTGAAATGGATGCAAGACACATTAATATCTGTAAAAATCCATCTGTTTGAAAATGTGGTACATTCCTTAAATAATAAATTAATCAATTAGAAAAATACTGAAAACTGACACTAAAACAGTAGATATATCACAGGATAATATTCAATATTACTCATTGCTAAGGGAATTGTCAGTTGCTAAATGTTCGCAAAGTCAAAGGGAATTGTGAGTTGCTAAATGTTTGCAAAGTCATTTGTTAATGGAGAAGAATGAAAAAAAGTATTTCCCTTTGAGTATACACCAAAAGATATAATGCATAGTAGAGAAAAATATTTTTGAAAATATTAATGGAATTCTTGAATAAGAAAAGCTGTGTTTCCTTGAACTATCTTAAATCGTTTTTTCACAATATGTATTTTTCAGGCTACATCTACCTCAGCTGGAAATTTCTACTTGGCCGTGAGTTAAAGAAACAGCCATGCAGAACTTTCTCAAGGGAAACTGCAGGAATGTTTTATTTTATTTTTTTCTTGTTCTTCCTGACTAATATTATGTTCTTGATATCCCTCAAAGTTTTCTTAAAGATTTACAGTCCTCTGGGCTACAATGTCAACATCAGAGTTCAGATTATGGCAAGGTAGACAAATTTCTCTTTAATAAAAATGATCAAACTCTGGAAGGGAAAGATTAAGCACTAGATATAAACCTAGACAATCTGGTCATCCCAAGAGAATATTGTGGTGCTGTTTTCTGCTCTACTACTGTCTCTCTTTTAACAATAAGGGGAACACAAAAGGTACATAAAGTTTTCTATGCTGTAATTACATTATTTACCAAAACCTTGGACAGTTATCACTAAAACAATTGATGTGCTCACTAAGGAAGTATTCAAAATTGAAAGGCAATTATTAAAATCTACAGGGACGGGATAATTTCTTGAATTCAAGAGGTGGCATATGTGTAGCTCTTTAAGAAAATTATTATAGCTATGTCCCTACGGATCTCTCCAAAATATTTAGGGGAGAATAATCTGAAAAAACAATTAACTTTTAAACAACCCTTATCTGGAACCAAATTGTTTTTCTGGACAGTCACAGCTAAGAGCTCTTCCTATGCATTTCTTTCTCTGTCTCTCTCTCTCTTTTTTTAAGAATTCATATAGTTTGGTAAATCTTCCTCCATCCCTTTATTTTGAGCCTATGTATGTCTCTGCATGTGAGATGGGTCTCCTGAATACAGCAGACTGATGGGTCTTGACTCTTTATCCAGTTTGCCAGTCTGTGTCTTTTAATTGGAGCATTTAGTCCATTTACATTTAAGGTTAATATTGTTATGTGTGAACTTGATCCTGCCATTATGATATTAACTGGTTATTTTGCTCGTTAGTTGATGCAGTTTCTTCCTAGCCTCGATGGTCTTTACATTTTGGCATGTTTTTGCAATGGCTGGTACCGGTTGTTCCTTTCCATGTTTAGTGCTTCCTTCAGGGTCTCTTGTAAGGCAGGCCTAGTGGTGACAAAATCTCTAAGCATTTGCTTATCTGTAAAGGATTTTATTTCTCCTTCACTTATGAAACTTAGTTTGGCTGGATATGAAATTCTGGGTTTAAAATTCTTTTCTTTAAGAATGTTGAATATTGGCCCCCACTCTCTTCTGGCTTGTAGAGTTTCTGCCGAGAGATCTGCTGTTAGTCTGATGGGCTTCCCTTTGTGGGTAACCCGACCTTTCTCTCTGGCTGTCCTTAAGATTTTTTCCTTCATTTCAACTTTGGTGAATCTGGCAATTATGTATCTTGGAGTTGCTCTTCTCAAGGAGTATCTTTGTGGCGTTCTGCTCATCATCACTGACCATCAGAGAAATGCAAATCAAAACCACAATGAGATACCATCTCACACCAGTTAGAATGGCGATCATTAAAAAGTCAGGAAACAACAGGTGCTGGAGAGGATGTGGAGAAATAGGAACACTTTTACACTGTTGGTGGGATTGTAAACTAGTTCAACCATTATGGAAAACAGTATGGCGATTCCTCAAGGATCTAGAACTAGAGGTACCATATGACCCAGCCATCCCATTACTGGGGATATACCCAAAGGATTATAAATCATGCTGCTATAAAGACACATGCACACGTATGTTTATTGCGGCACTATTCACAGTAGCAAAGACTTGGAATCAACCCAAATGTCCATCAGTGACAGACTGGATTAAGAAAATGTGGCACATATACACCGTGGAATACTATGCAGCCATAAAAAAGGATGAGTTTGTGTCCTTTGTAGGGACATGGATGCAGCTGGAAACCATCATTCTTAGCAAACTATCACAAGAACAGAAAACCAAACACCGCATGTTCTCACTCATAGGTGGGAACTGAACAATGAGATCACTTGGACTCGGGAAGGGGAACATCACACACCGGGGTGTATCATGGGGAGGGGGGAGCGGGGAGGGATTGCATTGGGAGTTATACCTGATGTAAATGACGAGTTGATGGGTGCTGATGAGTTGATGGTTGCAGCACAGCAACATGGCACAAGTATACATATGTAACAAACCTGCACGTTATGCACATGTACCCTAGAACTCAAAGTATAATAATAATAATAATAAAGAATTCATATAGTTTTGCTTAACTTAATTTAAAAAATTGACTATTTCCTTGCCTTGAGTACTCCTATGCTGCTTCTCAAGATGGAATTTTCTTTCTTTTCTTAAGTAGTTGCATATAGTTTCTCTAAAATACTTTTCCAAATCTAACAAAGTTGCAAAGGTTTACTACTAATCCAAACATTGCCACAAAATGAAATATATTGGAAATTTACATAATTGCTCAGTGTACTCAATTAGAAAAGTCTTTGAGGCCAGTTTGTAACTACAGCCGAAAAAAACAAAAAAAGAGCTACAGCTGTAATTATGTAATTATGGCTGTGTTCTGACTGTGAGCAGTGCAGTCTATAATCCCCCTTATGCATTTTCAAGTTCAACCACCTGTGCTGATCTTTTAACTATTTTATAGACTTGAGAGACATTTATATGAGTTGCTGTTTCTGTATGTACATTATAGTGAGAATGTGGACCAGTGTTTGAGCACCAGTTACTATTTTCCTATCAATATTTGCTTGTTGAGTGCAATTTTTAGAAAACAAAAATTGAATATACATAGCAAACTCTTTAGTATTTACTAGGTAGTCATTATTATATAAATTCTAAATCTAGATTTTGTTCCATTTTTTAGACATCTATAAACATGCAATCTATATTTTCTCATTTTGATTTTATGACACAAAGAGGAAGCCTAGATTAAATCTTTCTTTATAACTTTTTTCTTTCCCCTTCTTTTCCTGGAACCAATTTTGGTTTACTTCCTTTAAGACTTCATCATTTCTTCTTGTCTTCAAGGACCACATAAACATAATGTCAACCTTTATTCCTGATCCAAGTACTGACTCCATGCTTTAAAAATGTATTAAAATGGATAATAACCTCTAACTTCTTTATGGAATTTACTATGTGTCAGATCTGGTGTGAAGTATTTTATACATATTGACTTATAGAACCTGTATAGCAAATGTTTGAAATTGATACAATCTTATGTCAATTTAATGGCTAGGGAAAAGAAGACACTGAGCTGTTAAGTAACATGTTCAAGGTCACATAACTAGTAAGTGGCAAACTGGAAGCAGTGTAACTTTTATAAATAATTTCACATTTACAAGTAAGAATTTGATATAATTCCAGGTGATTTCAGAACATTCACAAATTCAACCATAGATATATTTCTTGAGCACAGGTGTCTTCTAAAATAAACTTCTTCCTAATAACAAACAAAAGCATGTTTTACTAGAAAAGGAATGCATATTATTTTATAACACAAGGCAAATTTTGTTCATAGCCCACCATCATTTTGGTTCTATGTAGATCTATGTAGATAGTAGACGACTACTAAGTTATACTTTATGTGAAAATAATATTGTTCATAGGCTTCTCATGGGTCTGAAAGAGATAATACATTTTCAAAAATTAAATTCTTAAACTATGATATAATAATGAGCTTTATTAACAAAAATGACAAGCCAAATTCTAAAGCAGTATTTACATCTTCAACTGTGAAAAAAAAAAAATGACTCTGTTTGAAAATGTCTTCCAGAAATTAACGAACCTCCTTGTGCACAGTTAAATAAAATTTCTAGGCTAAGGTAATATTGAGAATGAGACTATTTCTTACCTAAACTATGGGAATCCTAAATCTACCCATTTATTAAAATATGGAGGTAAATTATTAACTGAGCTTTTATGGGGCCAATAAACACAACTATTTACTAGCTAAAATTTATATATACTCTACAACATGATATCTTATTATTCATTAAATTCTTATTGCCTGCCAATTACTCTAATTTATTGTGCACAAAACAAAACAGAAAATGATTTTTTAAGCTCATATCAATATTATTTTTAAAAAACCGAAAACTACTGGTCACAGCTTACCCAAACTCTGGATATTTTTTTTTTTTTCAAATAATTAGAAAACCAGCTGTGATAAACTGGGAATTACTAATGATGAATAGTAATGACATATATTTAACCACTAGAGGAAAAATAAGTTGAAAAACCTTAAAGAAAGCAAGAAAATATATTAATACTTTCTTTCCATTTACCTCCCTTATTCACTGCCTTTTCCCTGATTTAGATGCCCTAGGGATTCTACCAAACAAGAAACTGGGCACTCTTTTTTCCTTTATGTATTTAATGTAATCAAAAGCATGTTATTCTACCCACCAACATCCCATGAAATTCCACTGACTTTGCTTGCATTCAAAGTTGCCATTAAAAAAAAAAAAAAAGAATGAATGAAAAAATAATGCTGGGGCATCACCTGGAAAAAAAAAGAATAATTCTAATAAGAAAAAGCCAAAAAGAAGAAAATACAAGAGAAAATAAGAGAGTGCACACTGGAAAACACACGTGAACTATGGGAAGAGTTTATCATAGATTAATAGGTTTTGGCATAAGTGAACTTTAAGCAAGCACGATGTTTCATGAAAATATTTCTTCTGATCTTCGTGTGGCTCCTCTAAGGACTTCTTGATGGTTCCATTGTGATTTAGGATGGTTGATAGCTAAGACTGTGATATATTTGATATCTCTCTCTCTCTCTCTCATATATACATATATATATATATGTGTGTGTGTATGATAGAGAGATCAATTATATCACAGCCTTAGCTATGATATGTATATATATATATATATATATATATATATGGAGAGAGAGAGAGAGAACTACAAAGGTAAAATGATGACTTTGACTTTAAGCAACATAGTCTCCTTGGCTTTCCCCCATGATTCACAACTTGTAAGGAGGGAATGACAATGGTCACTGGTACTGTTGAGAGCTTGTCCGGGTTGCTGCTTGGCCAAAGAGAAAGTGGGGGCATGTCAATATCCCTGAGCCCAAACTATAGCTGGCACTAAGCCAAGGTCACAGGGAGTCTGAAAATGTTTCTCTGCCTGTGAGCACAAAGTAAAAAGCATGCGTGTTATCATAAAGCATAAAGACATGTTTTCTGTTTGACCTCGGTACAGCCTATTACATTATTAATTGTACCATGTGATTGTAATAATCTAATCATTTGACTTGATATTGAACTCTATTATAAGACATATATTTTTAGGATACATTTGACGGTTAGGATTTGAGTCTTGTTTCTCTCTTCCATGGATTTTTCTGTGTAGTCTAAATTCTCCATGATGTAGGTAAATTACTTAGAAATAAGAAAAAGCAACAACCTTTCATTCTGAGAAGAAATATTTTATATATTGGTGAACATTTTAATTATATATACTTAGAGCAATAATTTATGGTTTACAGTGCTTTAGGTAATTTTAATATAAAATATCTTAAAGGTTTTATAAGTTTTTATCATATCTCACTCACCCTTCACCTCTGTTCCCTGGCCACACTGATCTTTTTCTAGATCTTCCAAAGTGTCACACTCTTTCTCACATCTGAACTTCCGATAAGGTATTCTTGTACCCTGAATATCTTCTACTGACTCATTCACCCGGACAAGGTCTGGTTATCTTTGAAATCTCAGTGCAGACACATTCTTGAGTAAGATTTCTGTAATGCATCCAGACTACAACAGATCTCCTTATATTTACATGGAGAACACACACATGCACACATATACATTGAAAGTAGGAAGGAAATAAGAGATTAAAGAAATAAAATTGCAGAATGTAGCGTTTTGAAAAACCTTTCAATCTACACATAAAAAATGTAATATTTTATTTGTCTGACACTTTTGACTTGTTCTGCCTAATGTTTGGGCATTTTTGTTACTGAACTCAAATTTTGTAGAAATATTAGTGAGACTATGACTGGTCTTATTCGTAAATACATACATAGATAAGGTTTCTTTAAATAATGGCAATATTTTTGCAAAGAAAAATATATGCATGCTTTCTTTTGTATGCTGCAACTTCAAGCTGCAAATCTTCAGTAATTTATATAATAGCAGTCCCACTCACTGTGCATATGCCACAATATAATTCTCTACAAGACAAATATGTGTGATTACATTCACTAAGTAACACTGAAGAGCTCCAAATCATTCACTGGGAAAGCTGTGGCTGCTTAAGTAAAATGAGTTTGGCTTTTCATTTAGTTCTATTTCCTCTCATTCAGAGATTTTGCTTTTAATGCTTGGGAATTAAAAAAAAAGGAAATTTTGCCGTATTCAAGTTCAGAGAGTGAACAGATCAGGAAAGACATGAAGGCTGAACTAAATAATTGATTTCTGATGGTTTTGCCTGAAATTAGAAATATTAATTTATAGAGAGATTAAAAAAAAACTTTGTTTAAAATTTTGAATATCCTCAAATTGAAGGAAATAAAATCATTGTACCATTGTGTTTACTTGTTTATCTGTGTCTTATCTGGTTCTTGAAAATAGAATATCTTATCTATAGACATCAATATAAGAATAAAAGGTGAATAATAGGTAGCTGAATAAATAATAGTATGAATAATACAAAGAATTGTTTATTGAGCAATTTCTCAACACCTTGCCACATCCTCTGCCTGCATTATATATTTTAATCCTCGGAAAATCTCTAAAGGTAGAGTTCCCTTTTCACCCTCTTTGACCATATGGGAAATTCAGACCTAGGGAACTGAAGTAACTGACATTTACACAGATGCTAAATAGCAGAATTGAGTTTGAGCACAGCCTGCATTACTTAAAATCCCACCACCATGAGAGATTAGCAGATGAGGCCAGGAACAAGGCTATAGGCATAAGCCATCCCATAATATTCTGCATATTTGCCAGACTTGGATGAGAGATTTGGCTAAGATTATATAAGAAGGAAGTACGGGAAGTCACCTTATTCACAGCACATTTTTCTTTTATTGATAGAGTCCCACATATACAGATACAAATTAATTGAACTCTTTAACATCTGCTTTTTAAAATGCTTCAGAAGGGGGCAAATAATTGGTAGTCAATTATATCTGAAAACTTCCTTTTTTTAACATGCATAAGAGCTTACACTTTTCTCTGTGGATTTGGCATTGGCCTATAATTGAAGCATTAGCAATGCTAATTCATTCTCCCAAGCACTTTATTTTTGAAATGTTTTAGCATAACATAACGCTATATTCAGATAGATACTCTTCACAAGTAAGAAAGCTGAAGGTCATAAAAGTAAAGTAAGCATTTGAACCTGAGTTTGCCTAACATCTAACATGCGTTCTTTGTGCATACATCTCTAGTGAAAATGCTGAAGCAGTACTATATATAATGTGTGTATTTTTTTTCTTATTAAAACATAGTTAGCATACATATTTTATCTTACCTATTTGGCTTTGTTACCAGCAGTGGAGAATCCATATGGGTCTGCAGCAAGCTCAATTCTTGCCTCCTCAGAAGAAAGAATTCGACTGAGGGGCATAAGGCAGAGTGAGAGACTGAGGTAAGTTCTGGAGTGAGAGTGAAGTTCATTAAAATGTTTAGAGCAGGAAGGAAGGAAAGTAAAGTACACTTGGAAGAGAGCCAAGTGGACGACTTGAGAGATCAAGGGCTCCGTTTGATCTTTGACTTGGGGTTTTATACATTTCGCGTGCTTCTGGGCTCTTGAGTCCCCTTTTCCCTCATTCTTCTCTTGGGGTGGGCTGTCTGCATGCGCAGTGGCCTGGCAGTACTTGTGAGCAGCTGCACGCACAGTGTGTTTATGGAAGGTGTATGCATGCTCACTTGAGGTGTTGTTCCCTTACCAGTCAAATGTTCCTAAAAAGTCATATACCAGTTACCAGTTAAACTCTGCCCTTCTGCCTCTTAGTGCACATGCATGAGCCCACTTGCCCAACTCGTAAGATCTTATCAGGAAGCTGCTGATCACCAACTTGAGGTGTTTCCTATATATTGGGAGACTGCCTTTCCCTAGTACCAGCTGCCACCAATTATTATTTTAGACAGACAGTTAAAAACCACCTATCACCTGATCGTCGCCTGACATTCCTGGTTGTGGAGGCCCTCTCCTGCCCTGATCATGTCTGCCTATTTACCTATCAGCTTGATTTATTAAGAATAAACAGAATTTCTTATCTAAGCTCATATTCATCATACAACAGTGTGATTTCATATATAAACTTGATGAATGATTACATTAAAGAGAAAATATAGAAATAAACACAAATAAATTTGCTCTAGATTCTGAATTATTACTGTAAACCAAAAACAAAATTTAAGACCCCTACACATCCCCCCACCCATCTGAATAGACCTCTCCTCTTGGCCAAGGGCACTCCAAAGTTAACCTGAAAAACTAGTTCAGGCCGTGATGGGAAGAGGGGCTCAAACATGCCTCCTTATACCCTCCTCCCTTTTGGAATTTAGGAAAAGCTGACTAGCATTAACATCAACAGGAGCCTTAAGTCTCATAGGAAACATTTACAATCAATTATCTCTGAAGCCTCCTACCTGGAGGCTTCATCTGCATGATAAAACCTTGGTGTCTACAACCCCTTGTCATAACCTAGACGTTTCTTCCTATGAATAATAACTCTTTCAACCAATTGCCAATCAGAAAATGTTTTAATCTATGACCCAGAAGCCGCTCCTTCTAGTTGTCCTGCTCTTGCAGATCAAGTCAAGGTAAATCTCATATATATAGATTGATGTATTGAGATATTGATTGATGTCTCCCTAAAATGTATAAAAGCAAGCTATACCCTGACCACCTTGGGCACATATCATCAGGACTTCTTCAGACTGTGCCATGGACATGTCTTTAACCTTGGCAATATAAAGTTTCTAAATTGATTGAGGCCTATCTCAGATATTTTGGGGTTCACTATACTATCAATAAAATGAGTCTTCTGCTCACGTATGGTCAATAGCATCTTGTAAGAGGATCAGAGTAAGATGACTGGAAGGGAAACCTTAAGCAAAAAAAAGAAAAAGAAACCCTCTTTTTCATTCCTCTCATCCTTTTATGTCGGCATTGATTTTCAAGGAAAAAAGTTAAAATATAGATTTGTTATGTATGGCCCTAATTGAACATTTATGTTAGTTCTTTAAAAACATTAGCAGGTAAATATTTTTTTTTCTTTATTCTCAACCAAAAATATGGATAAATTAGGTTTCAGAAATTGATTCATTAATAGAGGCATACTAAGTAACTACTGTAGTAGAGAAGTGGATTCTATGGACCTCCTCCTATAGAAGGAACTCTTAAATCTCCGTGGATCTCTGGAAACTCAACTACTGTCTTTCAATACCACAGTTCTTGGTATATTCAAAAATATTTTAGATTCTCAATTATTTTAGAATAGAAGGATGTATGCATGCATATGTACCCAAATAAATTAATTAAATAAGCAAATTAATTTTCTGGAGATATTTTAAATGATTTGGTATAATTTCTGATTATCAAAGACTTCTACTCACAGCAAAGAGTGAGGAATGTATGTGCTAATTGCAAGCAGTTCCATTTCAGAGAGCAATTTCTTTTACTTAATTTAATCGGCATGTGGTATGTGCCTCCATCAGTGTGCACAGATGATGACAGAGTTCTCAAGACAAATGGTGAGGTGAGACTGGCCTGGGCTTGACAAGCAAAATTTCAGTTTTAAATAGGCTACGATTAATAAATAAAGACACATACATAGGAAAGTAGAGAGGAATACAAGCGTTGCTGTTTACCAAAAAATTATGAAACTCAAATTTATGTTGGTGGACCTTTTGTTTAGTGGGACCATTTTATGGCAGACCTTTTTTGTAAAATGAAAAGAAGCTGTTCACTTGCCCTGAGCCCCATCTGAAACTTGTCCTAAAATTTATGAAGGTTTAACACAAGTAGTAGAATTTTATAGGGGAGTGAGGGCAGGCAAATGCAGGCAAACAAAGAAAAACAAAAAAGGGTAAATAACCAACAATAACACGAATAATCCTATAACGACAAGTTATATATAAAATAGAACTGTTGTTAAACTGGCTCTAGACTTGGCCTCTACAGCATTAAATTCAACACTAAATTTTAAAAAGTAAAGTCATCGTGAACAAATTTTGAAATAAAAATATTATCAGCCAATAACTTAAATTTAGCTAATTTCCTTGCATGAACAACACAGAAAATTCTTTTGCTTTGTTTTGTTTTTTGTTTTTTTGGAGACAGAGTCTTTCTCTGTCACCCAGGTTGGAGTGCAGTGGCATGAACTCGGCTCACTGCAACCTCCGTCTCCTGGGTTCAAGCGATTCTCCTGCCTCAGCCTCCTGAGTAGCTGGGACTACAGACACCCACCACCACACCCGATAATTTTTTGTATTTTGGTAGAGACAGGGTTTCACTGTGTTGCCCAGTCTGGTCCCGACCTCCTGAGTTCAGGCAATCTGCCTGTCTTGGCCTCCCAAAGTGCTAGGATTACAGGCATGAGACACTGCGCCAGACCAGAAAATTTCTTAGATATGAAAAGGATTAGAAATAATTTCACCTACAAATTGTATATATAAAATTATTTTAAAATGATAGCCATCTGACAAGATATAAATAAAAATTAAGAACCCAATCATGGTAGGTACCAGTTACTTTAACATCCTAGTGAGCATAAAACCGCAACTGCTTTTAAAAAAAGAATGGAAAAAAGACAGAGGTCAAAACCTCTAAATATAAATGCTAGATAACTATGTGACCAAGGACAAATCAATTTCTTTTTTTAAAAAAATTATTTTTAATTGACAAGTGAAATTGTTTATAATCATGATGTACAATAAGATATCTTAGATTATATAAATACATATACACATATAAAATATGAAAGTTTCATTATTATTATCCCTCAGTGATTGATTTAAAAATTACCTAGCAGCATTAGTAGTAGTTTGTATTTCTCCCTCCAGAAGGATCCCTATTAAAATACAGATAAGTGTTCTTGTTACATGAGTACTTGTATTTGGGCTTATGTATTCCGTTAATTAGAAAATTCTTCCTTCCTTGTGACAGAATTTAATCTTAAATTTTTCTAAAATTTTTAATTTTTTTTTTTTCTAACGAAAGTAACTCTTTTATCTGAACACAGTGTTCGGAATCTGGCCCTTTTTCTATTCAACCTTTTTTTCTCTGTCTCTCATTATGAACAATTTACACAGTCCTCCTTTATACATCATCACCTCCTCCTTGTGTTTACTCCCCAGAAAATATTCAGCTTTGTCTCATGTTTTCTGCTCTTGTCATGTTCCCTCTTCTCACAGTGTGATCTTCTCTGTACTCCACTTACCTTCAAATTGCCCATCCTGCACAATTCTTCTGATGACTTTAGCCATTACTTGTGCTCCATAACTTACCATTTAGCTTATTCTGTGAATGGCCAGTCATATTTTATTACATTCATGTTTCAAGGTTTACTTATTATGCATTTCAGTAATATGCTATTTTAGACTTTATGTGTCTTTTAATGTATTTTTAAAATGAGCTTGAATGTCATTGAGCTCAAGAGCAAAGCAGGGGATGGTGAATTTAAATAACATCACCAAATATTATCTCAACTAGTTGGTCACATTCACTAATAGAAAAGTTCTTTAGAAAGTTCAAGCTTGCTGTTCAATGTGCAGAAAGAGTCTTTCTCTGAGAACCTAATCTCACTAATACAATCTGAACTAAAAGATGCATACAATATAAGAGCAGACAGCAGGACATCTAATTTATTAATTTACACTGAGCTGTTAAACTGTTACAAAAACAAAAATACTTAAGAGGATTGCTGCAGTATTGAAAGAGCTAATGCACATGAGACCTGAAATATGGTGAGCATTTATATATCAGTTTTCATGCTATTTGTTTTAGTTCTTTATTGTCCAGTTATGTAAAAATCCAGTTGATAACAATATAGCTTCCTTGCATTTCTGATTGTGCCGATGGTGTTCTAAATAGACTCCTCCTTTTCCTTTGGGCTCTCTTCTCTCCTCTAGATGTCTTTCATTTTTACCCTGTGAGTATTAAGTATGAAAATGCGGCCTAGGTTTTTCTTGTTTCTACAGTCAACTTTGCCTTCATCTATACTCCGATACGTTCATTAGAAGAAATCCATGAGCTTTCATTATATTTTACTATAAAAGCTTGTGATGATAGAATTTGCCAAATTCTGCTGTTAAATGTGTATTTCTTGGTTTAGTAGTGAGAGATCAGGGAATCTTATTTTTCTCATGTTTAATTTTAAAGGGTTGTCTCACTATATCATCTAAGAATTGTTTATAGAATATTAAGTGCCCCATAAGCATGTTGGGGTCTAAACTAGTATTCTGAAAATAATAGCAGTGACTTGTTTTTTCTCATGACATACTCGTGGTACTAAATTTAGCAAAATGTATTTGGCTTACTTACCTTGAATTAATTCATTTCAAATATTTAATTAAGACATATACGTGTTTTAATTTGTGCTATTCAATGAATTACCACAGGAACGGACACAGAGATTACACTTTTCCTCATAAACAAGTTGACAGTCTGCTTTATCTGACAATAGCAAGCATATGACATTTCTGACACAGAATGAAATGGCAACGTAAAGATTATATAATGCTTTTACATTCTCCTTGGATACTTTAAAAGCATTTTTAAATTTTCTGTTGATGATTCTACAACAGAAATAAATTAAACCAGGCTATTATTTCTGAATATGTGGAGAATACATTGTCTCTCAACACCTTTGCAGAGCTTAAGTAAAATTTGATAATTATATAATGTAGCAACATTATGTAATTTCAATAAAGTGAACCATTTATGACCTTTTTTTTTTTTTTTTTTTTTGAGACAGAGTTTCACTTTATTGCCTTGGCTGGAGTGCAGTGACACAGTCACTGCTCACTGCAGCCTTGACCACTGAGACCTCCTTGACCTCAGGTCAAGTGACACTCCCACCTCAGCCTCTAGAGTAGCTGGGACCACAGGCACATGCCACCATGCCCAGCTAATGTTTTGATTTCTTTGTAGAGATGGGGTTTCACTATGTTGTCTAAGCTGGTCTTGAACTCCTCACCTCAAGTGATCCTCCTTACTCAGCCTCCCAAAGTGCAGGGATTATAACCCGAGCCACCACATCTGGCCTATGTATGTACAGAAATAAAATTGTATGTAACAGAAATAAAATATGAGAGCAAAGACATAAGTGATTTGAACCTTGCTATTTCATGAGCATTTGAGTATGTTCAAGTTATAACCCTTCTATGAATCCCAGTTTGAGCAGAAGGCAAGATTTTAGGGATACAAACTTATAAAGAGATGTTGTAAGATACAATTTAGAGCTCCTCTTCCATATATATATATACACACACACACACACACACACACACACACACAATGAAATTATGAAATTATGAAATCTTGTATGCAAATATGTATTAGTATTGCCTAAAATTGAGGACACATATATTCCACTGGGGAGCCGGAGACCCAAGCCAATCCTAGCCCTGCTGCTGGCTTCTCTTCTACCTCCCTGCACAGAGTTATGCAAGAAGAAAAAATAAAAAAATGAGGACAAGAGTTATCACTCCTATAGCCAAGCAGCTCCTACTGGACCCAACCCTCCTGTACATAGCAGCTAAAACCTCCAGACAAACTAGGAAAAACATCATTGACAGGCCAGGCATCGTGGCTCATACCTGTAATCTCAGCAATTTGGGAGGCCGAGGCAGGCGGATCACCTGAGGTCAGGAGTTTGAGACCAGCCTGGCCAACATGGTGAAATCCCATCTCTACTAAAAATACAAAAATTAGCCAGGCGTGGTGGTAGGTGCCTATAATCCCAGCTACTCGGGAGGCTGAGGCAGGAGAACCACTTGAATCCAGGAGGCGGAGGTTGCAGTGAGCCAAGGTCATGCCATTGCACTCCAGCCTGGGGAACAAGAGCAAGACTTCGTCTAAAAAAAAAAAAAAAAAAAAAAAAAATGGAGGGTGATCAAATGCAAGTAGATTCTAGAGCTGAGTTGACACTTAAAAAAATGTTACTGTGAGAGTGATGTGTTTTTACTTGGCTTTTAGTTTGAAGGTAGGCCAACATTTTCAATGTGAGATTGTGGTGAGAACTCTTATAGAAAAATCTGTTGATTTGCTGGTCTGAAAAATGGCAGACGTATTTTAAGACAACTGTACTTCTGAAAACTGAAGGGAGAATCCTGGAAAAAGACAGCCACAGATGAGGTGCCACAAATTCTGAGTATAAGCCCTTCCCTTGGCTGATTCGTGAACCATGCTTGTATGGTGCAGACTCAAAGTAACTTTTAACGTGTACTAAAATAACTAAACTGAAATTTGAGCTGCCACTCATGAGATGTAATAAAATGTTTGCAATCTGAATCTAACCAAATTATTGCCTATTTAAAAATCAGCATTCATAAGAATACAACCGAATGCAGATTTTATATTGTATTCGCAATAAGGATAGAATAAAAAATATGTGTATGAGAAACCATGAAAATGTTGCTAGTTCTTTTTTTCAATTTTTATTGACACATAATAAGTATGCATATTTATAGGGCACATGTGGTTTTTGTCATATGCATGGAATGTACAATGATCAAGTCAGGATATTAGGGTATTCATCTCCTGAAGTATTTATCATTTCTACATGTTGTTCTACATGTTCAACAGTGATTTTACAGTGTATACATATGTCAAAATGCATAAGATTGAACACTTTAAATGAAAGTTTTTTTGCTTTCTTTCTTCCTCATGGGACCTATTTAAATAAAAAAAGACACCTATTATAAATCAAGTATGCCTTTTCAAAATACTTGTTTTGCAATTCTCATTTTATACAGTAAAGATTTCACTAAAATGCAACATAATAAAAATATCTATGTTATTAAAACATTAGACAAACATCAACCTTACCCAGATAGGGAATCAAGAGTAGCTAGCAATATCAGTCATACAACATAGAAATTTTCTAAGTTTTTCATCGGAGAAGAGTTGGTAGATGTCAAAATTTAGGAAGAAAACAAGATTTAGTTTCTCATCAAAATTGAGAGAGAGTGGTTTTATTATTAGGTTGGTGCAAAACTAATTGCAGGTCTTGCCATTGCTTTTAATGTTTAACTTAGATGTAGTAGTTTTATGGGTAAAGAAAGGTTTAACTTAGATACGGTAGTTTCATGGGTAAAGAATGGTTTAACTTAAATGTAGTAGTTTCATGGGTAAAGAAAGGTTTATACTATGTTAACTACAAATACTTTCTGAAGAACAAAAATGTGTGAAATCTGTTTTTGAAAAACTGCTTAAAGGTGGAGATTGAGAGGAGGGTAAGGACTGAAAAACTGCCTATCAGGTACTATGCCTATTACCTGGGTAACAAAATAATATGTACACCAAACCTCCACAACAAGCAATTTATCTATAGAACAAATCTGCACATGTATCCCTAAAACTAAATGTTTAAAATTTTTCTTTTTCTACTTTGTCATTTTCAAATTTCTAAATCGTTATTAAGAATCTATTAATAGATATTGGGTCAAAATCCAGATTTCAGATCCAGAATGCCTGTGCCTGAATACTGGTTCTGTCATTTTCATGCTCCATGAACTTGGGGAAAAAAATTTAACCTTTCTTTACCAGAGTTTCATTATCTGAAAAACAGTCAGTAGTAATACTATCTATCTTACAGTACTGAGGCTGGAAGTAAATCAATTCCGTAAATTAAACAGTAGCTGCTGTTTCTTAGGTGATCTTGAAGTACTTGCGTTATTATGTATTATAGAATTTTAAAAGTCCCTTTCACGTGCAAATGAGGCATAGAAGAATGCAGTTCAGGCATTCTTACTGATTGCTTAAATTATGAAATTAAGTGAAGTAATTTGCTCAAAATCAGAGTTGCAATTCAGTTCCTAGACTTGTGTTATTCATGGTTTACTATTTCTCCCTGGCAGCATTTGATGGTGCTTTAAGAAAATACCAGGTATTTTATATTATAACCTTCACAGGCTAAATTTTCTTTTTTCAGTTAATCACTGATTCCGCTG
Organism: Theropithecus gelada; assembly: GCF_003255815.1. Classification (NCBI taxonomy): domain Eukaryota; kingdom Metazoa; phylum Chordata; class Mammalia; order Primates; family Cercopithecidae; genus Theropithecus; species Theropithecus gelada. The sequence goes on along the minus strand of NC_037683.1, from coordinate 37,625,593 downwards.
AATGACAACTATTTAAGAAGGAAAATAAGCCAATTTATATCTGGGACTATCAATCTGCTTTTAACAGAATAGACAATTGACTGATATAAAACTCTAGGTGTGCAATCATATTTCTTCTTCCTAATTTGTTGTAAATGTCTTCTTTTCTCAGTCATTTAGAATCGAGAAAGAGAATTCTGAGCCTGGCTTTTGTTTCTAAAGTCCTGTAGCCCCAGGTTCTTAGGGATATTTTGTTTAAATTTCTAGTTTGAATTTTGTCCACATGTGATTTTTATTCCATCATTTTTTTCTGGTGTGGTAAGTACCCATATACTTTTATTTTTCTCCTGTGTCTTCATTGATAACTTGGTACAAATTAATAGAAGCAGATTTTTGGTTAAAAGCCAGCTGCCCCCTTAAATTAAAAAGCCCTTATTTATATTTATCAACATGGTTCATTACTATGAATTCATAAATGTTTCATTTTGTCAATTTTTTAAATATGAAAATATTTAAATCATAAGATAAAATAAATATTGGACTTTGTAATGAGTTACATCACAATCCATGTGTAGTAAGAAATGGAAGACACTTATTTTGCAGAAATGGTAGCCTATCAAGCAGCAAATAATATAGGGAGTGGTTTTAACCCTCTATCATTGAAAATCAGTGAAACTGTCTTTCACATATGACCAAAAATGTTTGGTCCAGCTCAAAACTAATCTTATTTTGTGTACTTTATATTATTATATATTTTGAAGGTTGTACTGCAAGCACCGTCTAGCATAGAATTCTTAGATATGAATTGGAATGGCTGTTCCTTGTGTGTGGACTTTGGCACCGGATTCTCTAGTTGTAATGCTCAAGTGTGAGTCTTTAAATACAGCACCTGCATAGACTATATTTCTCTGTCTTGTCTGTGTATGTCTCCCATTGCTGGCTTTTAATCTTAGTTCATCCCCTCACTTGCTTTATCCTATCCAAGATTACACAATGAAGTAAAAACAGTAGTTCCCGATCGAAGTAATTGTCTTGACCCCTCCATATTTCATTAACTTTCCTTAATATCGTCATTGATTTTGAACTATCAATGAAAATTGAATAGATATATGTTTTAAAAACCTGGGGCCACCAATGAATGATGCTTCTCTTCCTCCCAGGTATTCAAGAAATATTTATGGGCTTGAAAACTAGAAAACACAAAGTTATTTTCCCAAAAGGATTTGCTTCATTTGAACCCCCATAATGAAAGGCAGCAATTTATATTTTCTAAGCTTTTACTTTGATCTGATGTCTCATTAAAACTATCAGTCACAAAGAATTGCTTAATTGTGTAGTAGGGCTATATTCAAAATATCCAATTACATTTCCTTCAATTAACTTTTTGCTAGCTGATGTTTACAAGTAATTTAGTGAAATTAGGTGAAGGTTAAATTACTGTAGCAATCAGAGGTGTATTTAAGTGGTAAAATATAGAGCAAGAACTGCTTGTTCTTATAAATATGCATATTAACACACTGCCCTCAGGATATAACATCAACCCTCCTCATTTAATGCTAGTAATAAATCTCCATGTGCCACTGCTTCAGGATGCGGAACTCCATGATGTATACTCAGCCATTTAAACAAATTAGCTTTCCATAAACAGATTTTTAAACTATGCCCTTTAAAGCCACACTCTATTAATCTGCTGATATTCCCCAATTTATATTTCTAGCTCTAACATTTTCAAAATTCATACCTAAACTTCCAACTTCCAACTAATTATTACTAACTTGAAGCTTCTCAGGAAGAAGTGTTCCTCACTAGTTTGTAAATTGAGCCTATTTATCTGTCTCCAATATAACTTGCTCCTCTCATGAATTCTTTATTTATATGTAGTGTTGGCATCTTCCAGAATACAAATTACACATTCGCATCCCCACAATGGCACTAGATGTCTCCTATTTTCTTCAGTCACACAAAAAATCTTTTTTTCTTCATTTTATCTCCCAATGCTTTATAGAGACCTTTGCGATTTTTGTTTCTAAATTAGCCCTTATTAGAAATTATTTCAGAAATAATTCAATAAATACTCATTTAAAAAATGTGAAAAATGCCAATAGGTCCCAGGAAAATGAAAATGCTCTCCAGTCACATAACTTGGAATTTTTCAGCATTAAAATGTTTGTGTGTAGACTATTTTTTTACATGAATCACAAACACGTTTAACAACATACTTTTTTAAATTGCAATCTCAATGCTGAGATTGTCCCAGTTTTAGGGATTTTATACTCATTTCTTCTTCCCAGATATTTCTGTTAATCTATTTATGTTATTATATTTGAAGTGAGTTATTTTTGTAGGTAGTATATATGTAGGCTGTATTTTTTTCTGCTCTGATAATCTGTCTCTTAATTAGTATGTTTAAACTATTGTCATTTAAGGTATTATTAACATGTATGGATTTAAATAAATCATATCATTTTTCATTTTTGTCCTCTGTGTTTATTTTCTTTCCCCCTTTGAAGAATGTTTTTGTTTAGTATTCTATCTTAATTTCTCTATTGTGATTTGGACTACGTCTCATTGAATTTTTTTCTTACAGTTGCTCTAAATATTACACAATATAAACTGAACCTTTCAGTTTACTAAGCATTGATATTTACCAGTTGAATTTTAATGTAGAAACCTTAACACAATATAGGGCCTCTGATCTTATAGTTATCTTATATATATCAGTATACACTGAAAATTCCAGCAAAGTTGTAGTTTTTGCTTTCAACTATCAAGTAGATTTTAAATAACTCAAGAACAGCTGATAATCTATTATATTTACCTTGACTTTCACCAGTTTTTTTCTTTCTTATTTCTTGGTGTCATTATCCTTTAGTGCAAAGAATTTGTTAGCAATTTTTTTTTTAGAGTAAATCTGTTTTCTGTGAATTGTTTTAGTTTTCTTTTATCTGAGAATGTCATTATTTTACTTTCATTCCTAAATAATATTATTACTGAACATGGAATTATGGGTTAACAATTCTTTCAGTCCTTTAAAATGTTATGCCGCATCCTTCTAGACTCTACAATTTATGATGAGAAATATGCAGTCAGGCCAGGCGTGGTGGCTCACGCCTGTAATCCCAGCACTTTGGGAGGCAGGCGCCTGCCAATCACTTGAGGTCAGAAATTTGAGACCAGTCTTGCGAACATGGTGAAATCCCGTCTCCACTAAAAATAACAAAAAATTACTCCTGTAATCCCAGCTACTTGGGAGGCCTTGGTGGGAGTATCACTTAAACCCCAGGAGGCGGAGGCTGCAGTCAGCCGAGATCACTCCATGGCACTCAAGCCAGGGTGACAGAGCAAGACTCCATCTCAAAAAAAAAAAGAAGAAGAAGAAAAAGCAATCATTCAAATTATTATTCCCCTATAGAGAATGCATTGTTTTTTTTCCTCTGGCTGCTTTTAAGATTTTATCTTTGTCTTTAGTTTTTGATTGTGATGTGTCTAGCCCTGAATTTCTTTAGATTTCTTCTGTTTGGGATTCATTCAGCCTCTTGAATCTCAATGTTTGTGTCTTTTACCAACCTTGAAATTTGGGGGGCATTATTTCTTCATATTATTTTTTTTTGGATGCAGTCTTTCTCTTTTACTCCTGGAATTCTTTGATTCTATTTATTTTTTTGTGATGGAGTCTCACTCTGTCGCCCAGGCTGGAGTGCAGTGGTACGATCTGGGCTCACTGCAAGCTCCACCTTCTGGGTTCACAATATTCTCCTGCCTCCGCCTCCCAAGTAGCTGGGACTACAGGGGTCCGCCACCACGCCCGGCTAATTTTTTTGTATTTTTAGTACAGACGGGATTTCACCATGGTCTCGGTCTCCTGACCTCGTGATCCGCATGCCTCGGCCTCCCAAAGTGCTGGGATTACAGGTGTGAGCCACCACAGCTGGCATACTCCTAGAATTCTAATTTAAAAATGTTACAACTTTGGTTAATGTCTCATAGATCATGGGATTTTTTTCTTTATTCTCTTTTCTCAATTTTTTTTTCTCTGTTGTTCAGACTGGATAATCTACTGATATATTTTCTAGTAATTGACTATTTTACCATGTCTATTCTGCTATTCTGTCTATACAGTGATTTCCTTATTTTGGTTATTATATTGTTCAGTTCTCAATTTTCATTTGATTATTTACGTCTTTTATTTCTTGTCTGAAACATTCAGTTTAACATTTGTTGTAGGAGTATTTCTGTCGGGTCCATGTTGACCTATGTTAATTACCTTTTTCTATTGAGCAGAAGTTTAGGTGGTGTTTCAAGTGCCAAGTAATTTTGTATTGTATCCTGGACATTTAAAATGGGATACAGTGGCTCACGCCTGTAATCCCACCACTTTGGGAGGCCAAGGCAGGTGGATCACGAGGTCAGGAGATTGAGACCATCCTGCCTAACATAGTGAAACCCCGTCTCTATTAAAAATACAAAAAATTAGCCGGGCGTGGTGGCGGCCGCCTATAGTCGCAGCTACTGGGGAGGCTGAGGCAGAAGAATGGTGTGAATCTGGGAGGCGGAGCTTGCAGTGAGCCAAGATCATGCCACTGCACTCCAGCCTGGGTGACAGAGCAAGACTCTGTCTCAAAAAAGAAAAATATCTATCTATCTATATATATATGTGTGTGTGTATATACACGTTTGTATATGTATATATACACAATACTCTGCATTATGTTTCCATACTATAAAAATATTATTTTTATTAATGCAGGCAATCAAATAGGATTAGATTCTACCAACCAACCTTCTGTGGCCTGCAGCTTCAATGTCAGTTCAGTTTTTGAATCATCTATAGGGTTCCTCAAGTCTGTCCTCAGTGTGTTCTCCCTAGCAGTCAATCTGGGACTTCAAGATAATTCATCTCTTAGTTCAGATTCTCGAAGTCTATGGTGTGCTTAGTACGTTCACATTCATGTATGCATGCCCTGGAGATGACACCAGTTTATGAATAAACTTTATAGTATGGATTTTTTTAGCTCTGTCCTCTCTGTGATCTCTAAGGTACTTCTGGTTATATGAAACTATAGTTCAATTCAATAGAAAGAAAGTTTCCTTTTCCTCAGAGTTTGATTCTCTTGGGTTCTCCCTCCTGGATACTGCCCATATACCATGAGGCTGCTTAGGTCTAGTGCATGAAAGAACACATAAAATTAGTAAGAACAAAAACTTGGAGGAAGGAAGTGAGGGAAGGAGGGAAGAGATTTCTGCATTTTCTCCTTAGTTGGGAGTTTTCTTTCCAGCAGCTCAGGAGAAGCTCGTTGGCTTTGATTAGAGGTTTCTGTGTCTGAACTTCCGTACTCCTGGTTTCTTGAATTTAGGCTAGTGTGGGATAGGAGTACAAGCAAGGAAAAAGAAAGGTAAACTCATAGCCAGTTTGGTGATCCTTCAAAACCTGGCATTTTTCCACAATCTGCCTGCTGCTATTTACTTTTTAAGTCCTAATATTACTATCTCATTTATTCTGTCAGATTTTCTATTCATAAAAGGGTGAATTATGCTTACCCTATGTTATAAGAAGGCAATGGTCTCAGGATTATTCTCCCTGAGAGTTTAACATAAACAACTTGTCTTTAAAGTCTCTGCCCAAAGTCAGCTGCTTCAAAATAACTTTTGGATCACCACCACGTGTAGGCCCTCATCTCCCAACTAGCCACCTTTTCAGAATATTTTATTGTCAATTCATTTTGATTTTTAATATTATTTAATCATTATAATTTAACAATTTATTGCCTACCTTGTCTCACCAGAATATAAATGTCCTACAATCAGTGTATAAGACAACATCTATACACTCATTTACATTGTCCTTTTAATTCAACACATATTTTCAACCCATGGCATATAACAGGTACTTAAGTTTTGTTAAATTAAAGAATGAATGTCATTTATATACTTTCCTAACACATTATTTAAATTGGGACATAATATTTTGCTACATGAAAATATGAGAAATTGAATAAATGACTATTCCTGTCTTACCTTTTTTATTTTTCTCTGTTTCAAGTTTATTTATTTCTTTATTATTTTTATTATAGATTCAGAGGGTACCTTTGCAGGTTTGTTACATGTATATATTGTGTAATAGTGAGGTTTCAGCTTTTAGTGTATCTGTCACCTGAATAAGGAACATTATACTGAATAGGTAATTTTTCAACCTTGACCCCACTTCCCTCTTTCTCATTTTTCGAGTCCTCAGTCTTTTATGTCCTTGTGAATGTCCATGTGTACCCCTTGTTTAGTACCCAGTTTTAAGTGAGAACATGCTATTTTATTTTTGGTTTATGACTTATTTCACTTAGGATAATGGCTTTCAGCTCTATGTATATTGCTGCAAAAGACATGATTTTGTTCTGTTTTATGGTTGCATGGTGTTCCATAGTATGCATGCTACATTTTCTTTATCCAATCATCCATCAATTGACAGTTAGGTTGATACCATGACTTTGCTATTTAATGTAGTGCTGCAATAAATATACAAGTGTAGTTGTCTTTTATATGTATAATTTTTCCTTTGAGTACATACCCAGTAATGAGATTGCTGGGTCAAATGGGAGTTCCGCTTTTAGTGCTTTGAGAGATCTCCATACCATTTCCTCTAGACATTGATATAGTTTGGTTGTGTCCCCACCCAAATCTCATCTTGAATTATGGCTCCCATAATCCCCACATGTTGTGGGAGGGACCTGGTGGGAGGTAATTGAATCATGGTAGTGGGTTTTTCCCATGCTGTTCTCATGATAGTGAATAAGTCTCAGGATATCTAATGGTTTTATAAAGGACAGTTTCCCTGCACATGCTCTCTTGCCTGCTGCCATGTAAGATGTGCCTTTGCTACTCCTTCACCTTCCACCATGATTGCGAGGCCTCCCCAGCAATGTGGAACTATGAGTCCATTAAACCTCTTTTACTTTATAAATTACCCAGTCTTGGGTATGTCTTTATTAGCAATGTGATGACAGACTAATACAGAGGTTGTACTAATTTACATTACCACCAACAGGGTATGAGCATTTGCTTCTCTCCACATCCTCCCCAACATGTTTTTTTTTTTCTTTAACTTTTTAATAATAGTTATTCTGAATGGTGTAAGATGGTATCTCATTGCAATTTTAATTTGAATTTTTCCTATTATTAGTGATGTTGAGCATTTTTTTGATGTTTGTTGGCCGTTCATATATCTTATTTTGAAAAATATCTGTTTTTATCTTTGGCTCACTTTTTATTGGGCTTAATTTTTTTTCTTTTTCTGGTCAAGCTGTTTCAGTTCCATGTAGATTCTGGGTGTTTTTTCCTGGATGTATAGCTTGCAAATACTATCTCCCATTCTGTAGGTTGCCTGTTCACTTTGCTGATTATTTCTTCTGCTGTGCAGGTGGTTTTTATTTTAATTAAGTCCCATTTGCCTACTTTTGCTTCTGTTGCAATTGCTGTTGAGGTCTTAAGCATATATTCTTTTCCTAGACCAATGTTCAGAAGAGTGTTTCCTAGGATTTCTTCTAGAATTTTTATAGTTTCAAGTTCTACATTTAAGTATTTAATCAACCTCGAGTTTACTTTTGTATATAGTGAGAAATAGGGATCTATCTATATTTCTTCTATCCAATTTTCCCAGCACTATATATTGACAAGAATAACCTTTCCACATCATATATTTTTGTTGACTTCCTCAAAGGTAAATTGGATGGAGGTATATGATTTTATTTCTGGGTATTCTAATATGTTCCATTATTTATGAGTCTATTTTTGTACTAGTATCATGCTCTTTTGGTTATGACATGTATTAGGGTTCTCTAGAGGGACAGGACTAATAGGATAGATGTATATATGAAACGGGGTATATTAAGGAATATTGACTCACATGATCACAAGGTGAAGTCACAAAATAGGCCGTCTGCAAGCCGAGGAGCAAAGAAGCCAGTCCGAGTCCCAAAACCTCAAAAGTAGGGAAGCTGACAGTGCAGCCTTCCATCTTGGCTGAAGGCACAAGAGCCACTGGCAAACCACTGGTGTACGTCCAGAGTCCAAAAGCTGAATGACTTGGAGTTTGATGTTTGAGGGCAGGAAGCATTCAGCATGGGAGAAAGATGGAGGCCAGAAAACTTAGCCGGTTTAGTCCTTCCACATTCCTCTGCCTGCTTTTATCCTAGTCATGCTGGCAGCTGATTAGATGGTACCCACCCAGAATGAGGATGGGTCTGCCTCTCCTAGTCCACTGACTCAAATGTTAATCTCTTTTGGCAACACCCTCACTGATACACCCAGGAATAATACTTTGCATCCTTCAATCCAATCAACTTGACACTAAATACTAACCATCATATACAGCCTTGTAGTACAATTCGTAGTCATATAATGTGATATGTTCAGTTTTGTTGTTTTTGCTTACAATTGCTTTAGCTATTTGGGTTCTTTTTTGTTTCCATAGGACTTTTAGGATAGTGTTTTTTCTAATTCTGTGAAGAATGATGTTGGTATTTTAATTGGATTTGTGTTGAATCTGTAGATTGCTTTAAGCAGTGAGGTCATTTTAATGATTTTGATTTTCCAATACACGAGCATGGGATGTTTTTCGATTTGTTCATGTCATCTGTATCTATCATCAGTGATTTGTAGTTCTACTTATAGAGATATTTTGCCTCCTCGATTAAATGTATTCCTAGCTATTTTTTTAACTTGTGGCTATTGTAAATGAAATTGAGTTGTTGATTTGGTTCTCAGCTTGAATATTATTGGCATATATGGAAACTACTGATTTTTGCATGTTGATGTTGTAGTGTGAAATTTTACTGAAGTCATTTATCAAGTCTAGTCTTTTGTAGAATTCTTTAGGGATTTCTAAATATAAGGTCACGTCATCAGAGAGCAGATAATTTGACTTCCATTTTTCCATTTTGGATGCCTTTTATTTATTCATTTTTTTCTTGCCTGATTGCTCTGGCTAGGACTTCCAATAGGATGTTGAATAGGAGTGCTCAGAGTAAGATATCCTTATCTTGTTCCAGTTCTTGGGGATGAGGTGCTTTCAACTTTTCACTGTTTGGTATGATGTTGGCTGTGGATTATCACATAAGGCTTTTGTTATCTTGAGTTATGTTTCTTTGATGCCTCATTTATTGAGACTTTTTACAATGAAGGAAAGTTGGGTTTCACTGAAGGCTTTTTCTGCATTTATTGAAATGATCATGTGGTTTTTGCTCTTCTTTTTATGTAGTGCATTTCACATTTTATCATATGCTGGGCCATCCTTATATCTCTGGAATAAAACCCACTTGATTGTGATAGATTATCTTTCTGACATATGGTTGGATTCAGTTTGCTAGTATTTTGTTGTGAATTTTAAAATCTATTTTTATTAGCAAAATTGAACTGTAGTTTTCTTTTTCTGTTGTCTCTTTGCCTGGTTTTGGTATCAGGGTGTTATTGGTTTCATAGAATGAGTTAAAGAGGAATCCCTCCTCCTCAATTTTTTTGAATCATTTCAGCAGAATTGGTATCAGCTCTTCTTTGTATGTTGGGTAAATCTGGCTATAAATCCACTCAGCCCTGAGCTTTCTTTGTTGGGAAATTATTTATTACTGATTCATTTTCATTATTCATTATTGGTTTGTTCAGGATTTCTATTTTGACCTGCTTCAATCTTGGAAAGTTGTATCTTTCCAGATATTTATCTATTTCCTCTTGCTTTTCTAGTTCATGCTCACAGAAATGCTCATAGTTGTCTCTGATGATCTTTAGTATTTTCTTGGTATCAGTTGTAATGTGACCTTTATCATTACTGATGGTGCTTATTTGAACATTGTATCTTTTTTGCTTGCTTAGTCTAGCTAACTGACTATTAATTTTGTTTATCATTTCAAGGAACCAATTTTTCATTTAGTTGTTATTTTGTATTATTTTTGGGGTCTCAATCTCATTTAGTTTGGCTCTGATATTTGTTGTTTTTTTGATTCTGCTATCTTTGTGTTTGGTTCATTTTTGTTTCTCTAGTTCCTTGAGGTGCAAAGTTAGGTTGTTAATTTGAGAACTTTCTCTTTTTGATGTAGACATTTAGCAGTATTAACTTTCCATTTAACACTGCTTGTGGTGTATTCCAGAGGTCTGGTATATTGTGTCTCTATTTTCATTTGTTTCCAAAAATATTTTTATTTCTGCCTTAATTTTGCCTGCTTACCCAAAGGTCAGCAGTTTTTGAAGTTCCACATACTTGTGTAGTTTTGAGAGTTCCTCTTTGTTTTGACTTTTGATTTTATCCCACTGTTGTAAAAGAAGATACTTGATATTATTTCAATTTTTAAAAAAATTTATTGAGACTTGCTTTATGTCCAAGAATATGGTGTATTTTGGAGAATGTTCCATGCACAGATGAGAACAATGACTATTCTGTGGTTGTTTGGTAGAATATTCTGTAGCTATCTATTAGGTCCATTTGTTCTAGAGTCCAGTTTAGTTCAGAATTTATTGATTTTCTGCCTCGATGATCTGTCTAGTGCTGTCAGTTGGGTCTTGAAGTCCCCCATTGTTATTGGATTGTTATCCACCTCTTTTCTTAGGTCTAATAGTTTGTATTTTATGAATCTTTGTGCTTTGGTATTGGGGACATATATATCTAAGATAGTTTGTTGAATTTGGCCCTTTATGGATTATATAATGACATTCTTTGTCTTTTTTCGCTGTTATTGGGTAAAATTCTGTTCCATATGATATAAGCATAACTATGTATGCTTATTATTGTTTTTCATTTGTAAGATATCTCTTTTTTCACCCCTTTACTTTAAATCTGTGAGTGTTTTTACCTCTTAAGTGGGACTTTTGTAGACAGCAGATGGTTCAATTCTTTTAAAATCCAATTTGCTAGTCTACATCTTTTAAGTGGAGCATTCAGGCCATGTATGTTCAAAGTTAACATAGATACGTGAGGTTTTTTCCCAGTCATAGTGTTTTAAGTTAGATGCTTTGTAGTCTCAATTATATAACTGCTTTTTAGGGTTTTGAGTGTTGTACTTATGTATGCTTTTACAATGGAAAGTACTGTCCTTTCACTTCCATGTTTAAAACTCTTTGAGCATTTCTTGTAGGACTTGTCTAGTGGTGATGAATTCCCTTGGCATTTGCTTGTTTGACATAGACCTCATTTCTCCTTCATTTATGAAGCTTAGTTTGGCAGGATGTAAAGTTCTTGGCTGGCATGTTATTCTTTAAGCAGACTTATGAAGTTTCTACTGAGAAGTCTGCTGCTAGTCTGATGGTATTTCCTTTATATGTGATTCAATGTTTCTCTATAGCTGCTTTTAACACTTTTTCTTTCACCTTTCACTTTGACCTTGGATAGTCTGATAATTATATGCTTTGGTTATTTTCCTCTTGTATAGTGTATTTCAGGTATTCTCTGAATTTTTTGTGTCTGGATGTTCATATCTCTAGCAAGATCAGAAAAATTGTTTTTAATTGTTCCTTCAAATATGTTTCCCAAACTTCTTACATTTACTTCTTCTCCCTCAGGAATGCCTGTAAGTCATAGGTTTTGTTCCTTTACATAATCCCATAATCCCATATCTCTCCAAGGCTTTCTTAATTTTTTTCAATCATTTTTTTTTTTTTTTTTTTTTTTTGGCTGCGTTATCTCAAAAGAGTTGTATTTGAGCTCTGGAAGTTAGTCTTCTTCTTGGTCTAGTCTTGCTAAAGGATTGAAATGCATTTTGACATTTCTTTAGTACATTTTTCATTTTCAGAAGTTTTTTTTTTTCCTAATTTATCGATCTTGTCCTTCATCTCCTGAATTTTTTTCTATTTCTTTTTGTTGTTTTTAAATGTTCTCTTTCATCTCATTGAGCTTCTTTCCAATCCATATTTTGAATTCCTTATCTGTCACTTCATAATTTTCATTTTGGCTAAGCTCCATTGTTTGAGAGCTTGTGTGGTCCTTTGGAAGCGTCACACCTCAGTTTCTTCATGGTGCTGGAGTTCTTATGTGAGTTAATTATCATCTGGAGAAGCTAGAGTTTTTAGTTTCAAATTTAAGTTCATTTGGATGGGCTTTATCTCCTCTTGGCGGCATGTCGGCTTTGTATTTTGGATGGGGTCCTTTGTCTTTGCTTTTTTCTGCTCTAGGGGGCCAAGGCTCTATATGAGTTCCTGGGTATACATAAGCTTAGTGTAATAGTTTTCTCAAATGCTAGTTGTTTGTATGTTGTCGTAGTGTTTTACTATGTGTGTCAGCAGGCTCACTGTCTCCTGCAGAGGTAGGGAGGTGGAGGTCACAGGAGAATTATGTCATTCCACAGTGCCATGTACTTCTGTCAGCAGAAATTATAGTGGAACATGCAGTTCACCCTAGAGGACAGTAGGTGGCACTTGCAGGTAAGTTCCAACCAAACACTGAACAGTAGCGTCAGCAGAAATTGCCATGAGTTGTGCAGGTTGACCTCGTGGTCAGTAGATAGTGCTTTCAGGCAAGAGGCAGTTTCAGTGGTAGTAGTGGAATTTTTACTTGGCCTTTGTTGATCAGAGGAAGCACTAGTGTGTCCCAGGTGATGTGTGAGTCCATGGAGTTTTCAGGAGTCCCCATCCAGGGCTCTGACACAAAGGGAACTAGAGAGGACAATGTGAGGCAGGGTTGGATGGTACAAGTCCATAACCAGGCTCTCCAAGATGGGCTTAAGCACTGGTTTTGGCTGGAGTCCAGGGACAGCTCTCAGGCCTTTGGAGCAACTCTTCAAGAGGGGCAGAAGTGCTCCTTTCACACCACAGAGCCCTCTGAGAAGAAAACCAGACAGGGTTTTCAGCCCAGCAAGTGGCAGTGGAAACTGCCTGGCTCCCACAGCCCTAACCCGGAAAGTCTTCCATGTCTGGCAGCCAGCAGCAGGACAGAATGGTTAGGCTAGTCTAAAGCTGTCTGCGTTCAAATCACAAAGCTCTTCCAGGATTTCTAGGGTTCTAGACTCTATGGGGCAGAGACCACAGTTACCAGGCCACAACTTTCCCCGTCCAGTCTTGTAAAGGGAGGGATGCCCAGGTCCTAGGCCACTACACAACTGATGCCACGCTCTTCTCAGTGTTTTGACAGTTGGGGCTCCTTCCCCACTTGAGATTAGATCACAAATCTCATCTCCATTTTCCTGGATGGTGTGTTCAAGTCTTAGGGAACTGGGACCAGGCCAGAGGATTTGCCAGGAACTCAAGCACCAACCTGGATATGGAGGGACAAACTGCTCCAAGGCTGCCAACAACTCAACTGGGGTGAGGCAATGGTGGCTAGGTTGTAGGCCCACCCTCTCTGGGAATGGCCAAGCAGCAGTTTTGGGAGAGACTGGCAGGCATGGGGCCCGTGATTCAGATGGAGTCTGTCTTTGGGGCTCGTAAAAGTGACCAGGCCCTGCTCACTCCCTGGCCCAGCAGACAGCAGCAGCTGCAGAAGCTTAGGATACAGAGCTATGTGAGGTAGGCACCCAGAGTCATGCTTTGCTGCAGTGTTCAGCTCATGGAAGGCTTTGAGGCTCCATGTGCGTTCAAGCAGTGACTTTTCATGGTCACCAGGCAGCTCCATCTACCAGTCCAAAGATCTTCAAGTGTCAGAAACCTCCATAGCTAGAGTCTCAGAGGTCCACAGTCGGAATATGATACCCTAGGGTTCCTTCACTGACTCCTTTCTCAGGTCTGGATCTGGGTCTCAGGCCCAGTCCTAGTATCTGGCAATGCTGAGCAGGCAGTCTTACTTCTTCCCTTTCAACCACAGTTTCTTTATCACCTCTCTTTTGAATTTTAGTGCTCTTATTTTAGCACTAAATTTATTGAATTTTAGCACTTTCAAAAGATCTGTTCAAAGTGTGAAGATCATGACGTTTTGTTTCCTCTCCATGGAAGAGGTGCTTTCTAACTGCATCTCCCCAGCCATCTTGAACTCGCACCCCTGTCTTACCTATTTCTAAATAAAAGCCTGTATGTAGACAACAGAATCAACCTGATAAATATTTAATCTGTAAGTGATTTAAAATATTTTCCAAATATAAATATATTTTATAATATTAAATAAAATTTGAAGTTAATTCCACAATTTGATTATCAGTTTGATTATCAGTACTTATTTTCTGTCATTGTGCATTGCTCAGTATTGTCTCCTTTATTTCAATAATGACATTTTCACCCTTTACCTTCCATTTCTGTTCTCTTTTGTTCTCTTTGCTAAGATCAGCGTTCTCTCTGCCATCAATGTTCTCTCTAAGATACTGTAATGCAGAGGAACATTTTATTCAGCTACCTTTAATAGAAAGAATCACTTTGTTGAGTCTTAAATACATTCTCAAGTACCTCTTTCATTACACAGTACATATTGCTGTTGTAGAAATATTACATCAAGCCTCCTTTCATAACTGAATATTTTTTATTTGTTCATTAAAAGTATTTGTCACCTTTTTATGTTAACATGACTTATTTTTCTCAGCTTTCCCTAGCTCCTGCAAATTGGCCTTTAAAGACTTTTCACACAAGCAGCAAGACATGCCAGGAAGTCTAAATCCTCATAGTGAATTCAGCTTCAGTTAACATCATGTCTCTCATCCCTTTCTTCTTCCAGTTCATTTTCTCTGAAGCACATCCATATGATGATAGTAATCAACAGTTTGTTAATTCAATGAAATGATTGTCCAACTATTCAACATGAAATCCAGATGTTAGACAGAAAAAAAAATGTGTTTTGTTATATTTTGGTTAACATCTTGACTTATTCATCTTTACTGATTTCAGAGTTTGGGATTAACTAGAGAAAATACATTAGCAATTAAGTGCTTTATATATTTTTAATTTTCTATTTTAGAATAAATTCCTTAGCCAGTTATTCTGAGAGAAATAAGCTTCAAATAATTTTCTGAAAATTTCCACATGTTATGTGGAAATGTTTTGGAAATGTTAGGGATCACACGGATGCAGTGAACTATTAGTTGTACAAATTGATACATATTTTTCTGGCACTGAATTCAGTCAGAAAACCACAAAAAGAACATTATGGCCATAATAGAAGTCTTCAGTAAAATAAGATATTTTAGGTATAAAATCTGAACTTGAAAATTATATCACAAATTAAGGCTGGTGCTCTGTAAAGAATGAAGGTGGCGGCTCTGAAAAAAATCAAATAATCTAGTAAAATTATTTTTTGAAAAAATAAACCAAGAAGGATTTTTACAATATCTAGCCCAGTAAACAAAAAGTCAATTTGGGATACAATCATAAGGGGAGCTTAAAAAGGGAATGACTTACATAAAGGAATAAGAGAACCTAAGAATGTTATAGGAATAATAAATCTTATCAAACTACATTTATTTCATTTATTAATGAGGTTATGAGATACTGCTTGGAAATACACCAAACAAATGTTTTACCACAACTATAGCAAAGAATTTGACAAGGTCTCTCATTATATTTGTATTTAAAAGATGGCGTTTTAGCTAAGCATGGTGGCACATACATACCTGTAGTCTCAGCTACTTGAGAGGCTGAGGCTGTAAGACTGCCAGCCTCAGGAGTTCAAGTACAGTCTGGGAAACACAGTGAGACTCCATCTCTAAAATAATTATTCAAAAATATGAAATTTTGCAAATCATATTTCAGGATTTTTTTTCAGTGTATTGGTATCCCCAGATAGAAAACAATTGCAGATACAAAAAAATCAACTTGTTATTCCCTGTCCACTTTCTTCTGTTGCCTTTTCTGATTTTAGGCTTCCTCTCGTTAGTAGTGCAACACAATGATGTGGAAGTTTCACTCTTTCTTCAAGCGTTTTCTCCCTCTCTCTCTCTCTCTCTCTCTCTAAAGCTGTACTTAGCCACAGAATTCATAAAAACTCTATAGAGTTTTTAATGTACATATAACTTAGACCCTTTAAGTGTTGAATTTGTTACTTCATCACTTCCTGACAAAACCCTCATTGATTTTTCTATTCTCCAAGTGAGCTAAGCCCAATCAACACCTTGCGACAAGAATAGGTAAACTCCTCCCAAGATAAAATAGCTGGAAATCATTTCTAATGGCTGTTTTCCACTGTGAAATTTTAGTCCATTTACTTCTTTGCTGCTGTCACAACTCTCTTAAGCCTTTAAAAATGTTATTTTGCAGAGACTATTCATTCCTTAATGTATGTTCTTGGTGACTTTGTTGAAAATGAGTTGGTTGTAAATGTATGAATTTACTTCTGGATTCTCAGTTCTATTCCATTAGGCTATGTGTCTGTTTTTATGCGAGTATCATGCTACTTTGGTTAGCATAGCTTCGTAGTAAATTTTCAAGTCAGGTAGTGTGATGCTTCCAGTTTTCTTCCTTTTGCTCAGGATTGCTTTGGCTATCAGGGTCTTTCACAGTTCCATATAACTTTTAGGATTGTTTTTTCTATGAAGAATGTTGTTGGTGTTTCAACAGGAATTGCAGTGAGTCTGTAGATTACTTTGGGCAGTGTAGATATTTTCACAATATTAATTCTTTCAATAAATAAACATGGGATATCTTTCCATTATTTTCTATCCTCTTCAATATTTTTCACCAGTGTTTTCTAGTTTCATTGTAGATATCTTTCACTTCTTCGGCTGAATTTATTCCTAATCATTTTATGTTTTTTATTGTTCTTGTATAGAAGATTACTTTCTTGGTTTCATTTTCATATTGTTTGCTGTTGATGTGTAGAAATGCTATTGATTTTTGTATGTTGATTTTGTAGCCACATGCAGAACAAAACAAGACCCCTATCTCTCACCATATACAAAAATTTAAAAAAAAATTTTAAACGTTAACTGTAAAACCTACTTTTATATTTTTTTTACATTTAAAAAGTTAAAAGTAGAAAACTACTATAAAATTAGTAGAAGAAAACATTGGGGAATCATATTAAGACTCTCGTCTGGGCAAAGATGTTTTGGGTAAGACCTCAAAGGCACAAGAAACAAAATCAAAAATGGATAAATGGGTTTACATCAAGCTTCTGCACTGTAAAGGAAACAATCAAAAGAGTGAAGAGACAACCTCCAGAATGGGAGAAAATATTTTCAAACTATCCACATGACAAGGAACTAATAACTAGAATATATAAGTAACTCAAATAACCAAACTGCAGAAAAACGAAAAGAAAATTGGTTTAAAAATGGGCAAATGATCTAAATAAACCTTTCACAAAAGAAGACATACAAATGGCCAAGAGGTATATGAAAAAATGCTCAGTATCACTAATCACCAGGGGACTGCAAATCAAAACCATAATGAGATGTCATTATAGCCCAGTTAAAATGGCTATTACTAAAACAAAAACAAAAACAAATATTGCCAAGGATGTGAGGGGGATCTCTTTTGCACTGTTGGTGAGAATATACAGTATTATAGCCATTATAGGAAACAGTGTGGAGGTTTCTCAAAAAACTAAAAATAGAAGTGTATTATCTGGTAATCCCATTGATGCATATAGATCCAAAAGAAGGGAAATCAGTGCTATATGTGCACTAACATGTTTAATGCAGCACGGTTCACAATAGGCAAAACTTGGAATCAGCCTAAATGTCCATCAACAGAAAATAGATAAATAAAATATTGCATATATACACAATGAATTATTATTCATCCTTAAAAAAGAATGAAAACCTGTTATTTACAGCAGCATAAGTCAAACTGGAGGTGATTATGTTAAGTGAAATAAGTCAGGCTTAGAAAGACAAATATCACATGTTCTCACTCACACATAGGAGCTAAAAACATTAATCTTATAGAGGAAGAGAATAGAATGGTGGTTTCCAGAGACTTTAAAATATGTATAAATTTTACATACATATACCCATTGTGTATATATGTGCATATATATGTATATGCAAATATGTATATAGAGTGTGTATATACATATATACACATATGTGTATCCAATGTGTGCATATATAGTATGTGTATATACATATATGCACAAATATTGTATGTGTGTATATATACACACAATACACTTACAATGTGTATATATACATATACAGACACATTTTATGTGTGTATATATATATACACACATGTTCCAGAAAAAAAAACATATCTATCTGTATATACACACACAGTGTGTGTGTGTGTTTCTGGAACATATATATTTCTGGAAAACATTGCTAGTTCCCTTATCCTAGTTTTAGTTATTTAATCTTTTGAATACTTACAAGGCTTTATGTTTACTTTTCTTATGTTTTCCTTAGTAGAGAATGCACACATACATTCAAATTATTTTTGTACATTATTTCCCTGTAGAACAGTATCTGAGAAAATATGTGAGGAGGAGAAGATAATGAATGATTCATCTTTTTCCACCATTCCACCTATCACATTGTGTAATAAGTGATAACAGAGGGATGAAAAAACTAGCATTTCTTGAGCATTATTTTTCACTTGCTGAATATTATATATAAAATGTCACTTCTTATAATGTTTCTGAAATACAGTTATTATTTATATTTTATACATTTGGAAACTAATGATCAGAGAATTTATGTATTTATTTATGCACAGGAACACAGCTGCCAAAGATACACTCTATTTAAAACTAGGCACGGTTGGCTCTAAAATATTTTCTCTACCCTGTTCTATGCTATTCAAATACTAGACGTTCTATATACATCTGGTGAAAAAGCAAAGGAATAATTGTATAAAGAAATAAAATAAAATGTATTTATTATCCACTATATAATTTAGAATGTTCTAGGACCTTAAGCGTTCTGTTTAGACTTATTTTATTCTCACATGTGTCCTGAGGCAGTATTTTCCCTGTAGTATAGATAAAGAGACAGGTTCAAAGATATTAAATTATTTTTCTAACATAGGACAGCTGGTATATAGTTTGGAAGAATTTTTGGCTGATGGGACAATGCAAATCATCCTTAGAAATTTAATGTAATATCTCACTAGTTTGGAGCACATTTTAGGGAGGCCAGTCATAAATACCGAAATGTCACTTTTTTTATTACTGAATCATTTCATTTTTTAAACTAGTTTTCTAAATAGTGTGAAGTTTCATTGCAAGTTATATTTCTCCTTTACTAATTTGCTTAGCAAATCTCTCTTTACACAGTAGAAATGTGATTAGGTAATTTCTTGAAGCTATCACATTCCAAATTAGTGGTGCTGTTTTAAAAATGTATCTAATTCCTTTATCAAAATATGTAAATACTTGTAGTAATAGATTTGTTGTCTGTTAGCAAAATAGCAAAATTGGAAAGTCTGCTACATCTTATCTTTCAGCCTTTCTAATACCTTCTTATCTTTTGGGTCTCAATTTAAACATAATTTCTTCAGTAAACTGTTCCCTGGAACTGCTCTTAATACCAGGATAGATCTCATGTTACACACGTAGCTGTTTACTAAAAATACTTGTAATCAATTGGTTGATGTCTTTCATCTCTATTAGATCACAGGATCTATGAGGGCAGACACTCTCGCTGCTTTGCTTACTGCCCTGTCTCATGTATCTCATTCAATTTCTGGTATATAATTTTTTAAATGGGTGACTTACCAAATAAAGATTACAATCTTTAACAGAGGTCTCTTTATGTTTAAAGCATTTAATCCAAATATCCATTTCTGTAAAAATGCTCTTGAATTTTTCCTCATAAGACCAGACTATATAGTCAGCAACCAGTAGTAGAAAATCAAATAAATGCTAATTAACATTCACCTAATTTTGTCTAGTAATATCATAGCACCTACGTTTATTAACAAAAGCATTCTACCCTCAAAGTTTTTCTTTGGGTCTGAAATAAACATGCATAATAGCAAAACAGACCTCATGAACATGGTAAATTGCCAAATGGCTTAGGTATTATAATACATAGAGTAATTCATTTTTGTGCTTTATTTAATCACTAATATTCATTTACAGATAAATATATAGATATGTACTTCTTTGCTGAATGCACCTTTCTTCCAAGTTGTTAGTATACTGCTGCTTAGGGCAGTTTCAAAACCCTTCACTGATAAAACAAATGAAAGTCACTTCTTTAATCACGCTATCAAAACAAAAAGAAGACACAGCTTTGCGTTGTTTTTTTCTAAACTATGGCAGACAACAAAACTGTTTTGCAAAAACATTTAAACCCTATCCTTTGAAAAGAAGCTGGAAATCAAGTCAATTTTATTAGTTTGGGGGAATGTTATTTCAGTTGTACACAGATTTACATAATATTTATTATATATCATGATGAACAAGTCAAATGTTTTCTGCAAATATTCCTTAGTCACAGAGATTACCATTCAAGCGTACCTACATATGTAAGGTGATGAATTTTATTATGTAATAATTATTAATTTATTATTCATTCATTCAACAGATATATATTGAGTTCTGAATATGTACTAGGTACAATTCTATGTGTTGCAGTTATAGAGATGGAGAGGACAGTCCCAGACGTATGGCGCGTATAGTCCCAAGTAGTCAGAGATGGACTGTATAATATGCAGGGCACAGGGCAAAACAAGAATGAGGGAAGTTGTTGACAGAACCAGAAAAATAAACCTGCAAAACTGTTTCATCTTTCTGCAGTCTCTTTTTGACCTGTGATGATATGTTTTTTAATTTACTACTCAGTGTGGCACTGTCTTGGGGATAGTTACACATACCGCCTTCGTACCAGCTCACTGATTGAATCCCTAAAGGATAGACTACACCCAACAGATTTCAAACTCTAGTCAGTTTCCCTTGGATTCCTGGACCCCAGATGGGTGAGAGGCCCAAAAATCTGAGTTCACAGTGAATCACTGAATCACAGTGAATTACTGAATGCACAGTGATGTGCCAGCCCAGGATGGAGACAGCCACCACGCTCCACACTGAGCTGCCATGGACCACTTACCTGACTGTTCTGACCTTCCTTGCACCAATGGCCAGCTCCCACCTGGAGTCTGGATGCAGTGGGTAGAGATGACAAAGGGGAAGTGAAGTGGGGCCCAGGCCCCAGGCAGCAAAAGGAATTGAGGATCTACTCAGGGGAAGTGAGAGGCAACTGGAGGGAGACTGCCTGTAAGGAAAGGTTTTAAATCCTCTCCCCATCTCTCTCTCTCTCTCTCTCTCTCTCTCTCTCTCTCTCTCTCTCACACACACACACACACACCCCTTACACTGTCCTGCCAGGCTTTATTTAGAAAGCACAAATTCAATGACTACAAATCATTGAAACTCCAGTGTGGAGCCCTTCTGAGAGTGAAGCTCTATGTGACTGCAGTAATCATCGTCCTCTTAAGTTGCCCAGCAAGCAGGAGACAGTAAATGGATAATTAGAAAACACCGTGAAGGTTCAGCAACAGGGTATTATGGACACCCAGAAGAGGAACAGCCATCTCAACGTGGGTTTGCCTCTTATGTTTGCACTCAGCCTGGCAGTCAGGGAAAGTTTCTTAAGGGGTGTGACTTTTGAACTGCATCATTAAAAATAAGGAAGAATGGTCCAACTCAAAAGGCAATAGAAAGGTAATCCAAGTAGAAGAGGAAAATTCTGGAAAGACACTGAAAGCAAGTTGTCAGCTTAGAAGAATTTACTGTTCTGGAGCCTAGAAATTAAAGTAGATAGATACAAAATACAGAAAATGAATAGGTAGAAGAAAGCAGGTCAAACTGGGTCTAGCATATCTTACTAAAGAGCTTAATCCCATATTTTAATAACCCCTTTAATCCCTTACTAAAGGCACAATTGTGTACAAAATTGAGAGTCACTATAGGGTTCCAAATATGGGAATGTCATGGCCCCAAAGAGTAAGCTGCAGCTCATCCAAAGCCGGCTTGGTGGAATACTACAAACTAGGACCAGACAGCCTTTTCCTGAATCTAAAAGATTAAGTGTAGGTGGTCAGGCATGGTGGCTCACACCTGTAACCCCAGAACTTTGGGAGGGGGAGGCGGGTGGATCACGAGGTCAGGAGATCGAGACCATCCTGGCTAACATGGTGAAACACCATCTCTACTAAAAATAAAAAAAAAAAAAAAAAAAAAAAATTAGCTGGGCGTGGTGGCGAGCGCCTGTAGTCCCAGTATCTCCAGAGGCTGAGGCAGGAGAATGGCGTGAACCCGGGAGGCGGAGCTTGCAGTGAGCCGAGATCGCGCCACTGCACTCCAGCCTGGGTGACAGAGCAAGCCTCCGCCTCAAAAAAAAATTTTTTTAAATAAGAAAAAAAAAAGGATTAAGTGTAGGTGTGAGTTTGTGTGCTGTCAATTTGTCTAAGTTTGGAAGTGAGATTTCAAACATAAATAAGTTTTGGCCAGACTCAGTGGCTCACGCCTGCAATTCCAGCACATTGGGAGGCAGAGGCAGGCAGATCACCTGAGGTCAGGAGTTCGAGAGCAGCCTGGCCAACATGGTAAAATCCCATCTCTACGAAAAATACAAAAAATTTAGCTGGGTGTGGTGGTGAGCACCTCTAGTCCCAGCTACTCAGGTGGTTGACGCAGGAGGGAATCACTTGAACGCAGGAGGCGGAGGTTGCAGTTACCCAAGGTTGCACCATTGCACTCCAGCCTGGGCAACAAGAACGAAACTCTGCCAAAACAAACAAACAAAAAACCATAGATAAGTTTCAAAAATATATTTCAAGCCAATTTATACATACAAATTAATTCAGAAAGAAAACCTGAAGAATGTTTCTTATCCTCATACTTTCTCTCAGGAAAATGGGGAAGCTGAACCAACTGGTTGGGATTTGATGACATTGTCACAGGAATTGCTCTCTTTGAATAGAAAAGCAAGAACAGAAGACTCTATGGCCATGAAGACTTCACTGACAAGCTCAGAACTCTGTCTCCTCGTCTAATACAATGTCATATATATATATATACACACACACACACACATACACACACATATATATACACACACATATATCATAATAAAGATCAAATTAGTCATTACTCATGAATATGCTTTTTAAAAACTTAAGTATTCTAAGAGTTTAAATTATTTCTTTACAGAAAAAAATGTGAAACTCGGATTAGTCAGAATTACAAAAAATGTACGATCTTAAAACAGACAGGAAGTATAAAGAAAAATGTTGGCGTCATTAGGAAAGAAAAATTAGAGAAGATAATTAAATAATGTGGTTCTTATCTCTGAGCATTTAGTTTCTAGTAAACATATCCAAAATATTTAACATCTCTTAATACCTGAATTTAGTATTTTAAGTTTGAGATACAGGTAGACACAGTTCTTTTTTACTTTTTTTGGGGGGGGAGGGGCAGAGTTTCGCTCTGTCGCCCAGGCTGGAGTGCAGTGGCGTCATCTCGGCTCACTGCAAGCTCAGTCTCCCGGGTTCACGCCATTCTCCTGCCTCAGCCTCCCAAGTAGCTGGGACTACAGACGCCCGCCACCACACCTGGCTTATTTTTTGTATTTTTAGTAGAGACAGGGTTTCACTGTGCTAGCCAGGATGGTCTCGATCTCTTGACCTCGTGATCCACCCACCTTCGCCTCCCAAAGTGCTGGGATTACTGGCGTGACGCACCGCGCCCAGCCTATACCCACTACTCTGAAAACTATATTTTACTTTTTCAGCATATCAAAAACTGCTCACATGGATTATATAATAATTTCAGAAACTGGTAGCATATTTTTCATCTCCAGGAAATAATTCTTAACATTTTGTAATAGTAATGAAGATTTACAAAACAGAAATAAAAATACACTGTAAACTGCATAACTGAACCATTTCTTAGTGTAAACTGAGTAGCAATCAATTAGGAGAGAATGAAGGCTCCTAGTGTCAATGCATGGTGGTGTTTTTATTTGGTACACGCATTTTATATCTGTGGAACTCATAACCAGAAAGGATTATGCAAGTCAAGGATGTTGCAGCTAGTTAATTTGATATGCATTATTTATAGAAACCCGGTCCGTTTTTATTCATGGAAAACGATATTACTGCTATTCTTATCCCTGATTCTACTGGTTGAAAAAAGAATGGAAGCAGACAATATAAATGAGTAATAATGAAAGAATCAAACATAGTCTTATCTGTATTTCAGCATTTCCAATAATAGAGCCTGCACTGCAGTTCCCTTTTTCCAGCTACTAATAACTCTCTTGCCTAAGGACAGCGTTAAGCGAAACCTTAGGAAGCAATAGATTAGAAAAGTTATTTTGGTTTTATATATTTTATTTAACAACATAGGTAAAAAAATATCCGCTAATATTGAGAGTTCCGGGGAAGAACATCTCTATCCAAGCTAATATGCTAATCAAGCATGTATTACATAAATCGAGCTAGAGACGTAAGGAAAACACTGGACTCTTGAGTCATGACTTTTTAAATATGACCTCTTACTTTTGTATCCATTTATACATTCAAATGCATTCAGATAGAAAATCCCCAGAATATTTCTTATCTAAAGCGGATTCAGAGTGTATAACCTTATTAAACCAGAGGGATTTGATTCACAGAATATTACAAAGAGCTCTGTTCTTGTCAAATGCTACAAAGCAGAGGTGTTGCCACCTTCTTGCTGATGTATTTAGTCATGTCACTTTCATCTCTTTTTGCTTTTTTTTCCTATGTGTAAAATGAGGGAATCATCTCTATGATTTCACTGGTCTATTCAATGCTGTAAATATTTATCAATTGATTCATTGCAACCCATGTGTTACCTAGGTCCAAGAATTTTCTTTCCACTTGAGATGTAGATTTGATTGACCTAATAGAAATTTTCACTCTGGAATTCCGGAATTGTACCCAAGCATCTTTAAGCGACCCAGAGAAATAAAAAAATGATTCATATTCTCATGGTTGAAACATTTACTTCCTTGTTTAGTGGGCCTTTTTGGCATCCTATGTATGCAATTTTTGCCCTGAATTATGTCAGTTTGGACTTGAAAACAAGCTCATTTCTTGCTTTTGAGGAAAAATAATGCAAAACAAAACAACACCATGTGTGTGTGTGCACACACACACACACAACACACACACACCTTTCCACCCAAGAAATTGGTTTCTTAAATGTTATTGAAGATGAAAAGGTAAGAATGGTATCATAGCAATAGAAACAGTTTCAAATTAAATATTAGGAAACCTGTTTCATGAAGAGCTTTTGGTGGCTGAGGGCTTTTAATAGCAACTTTTGACTTCTTTGGCCTAAAATTTTCTGGATTCTCTGTTGCTTTTCTTCTCTTTCCTTTTCAGCTATTCTTTATCCTTCCCATGAGGAAACTCAACATCTTATCTTGTTGTTTGTCCTTGGTTTCCTGCCCACTCATCCCAATATTAACCTTTTTAATCTTCACTTCATGAGGGAAATTTGTTGCCAATGTTAAATGCTCACGTTTATCCCCCTACCAGCTAGGTTTTAAGCACCAGGCTGGGATGTGAGGCATATCATTATTTTCAAGGTAGAAATAATTTTTGTATATATCAGGTATTTGGAAGCAGTAGATGTGTGATATCCACACTTTGTACTGCTGGGAGATAATGTAAAAGTTAAAAGTTTCTTTCTTTTAAAAAAAGTTTTGTAAAAGTTCTAGAATTTCTAAGAGTTTGTAAAACTCAATTGTAAAAAACAATATTATAATTTTTCTCTGTTGAGAGCCAGCCAGCACCTTGAATTATGTCTTATTGGAAAGTCTGTACCATTTAAAGATAATAAGGAAAACTAATAAATATTCTTTATAGATAGTGTGGCTGACAGTTAAAAATTTTTAATCTGCATTCAAGGTTACAATACTGTTCGTAATTTCAATGCTTCCTAAGTGATATACTTGTTAGAACTACACATCACTGTGCATTCACCACTTAGGGTTCACTTTGCTCCGTTGGGTTCTTTCATTCACTTCCTATCCAGTTGTTTTCTAAGTATTTCAGGCAGCAAAATGATGTGGGAAGAGAGGAACTTGTTAAGGTGGAGGGACAACCCTCTAGTCTCCAAAAGAATCAATACTTGTGAAGTCGATGGCTGACTGCCCAGTTATCTCCTTGATACAGACTCTGAGTGCCTGAACCAGATATCAGGAAGAGGCAGAAAGATGAAGCAGCTGCCTTTGTTCTTTCTCTCTAGCAAACTTGTTTTCTTAAGGTGGTATAACTTGTGTTAATCACTGAGAATAATTCTGACTTCAATATTGTTGTCTTATAGTCACTGAAAACAGCACTCATATTCAGGTATTACATACATTTTCAAGCTTCTGTTTTGAGTTATCCATTTTAATTTGTTTCTTATTTTTAAATAGCTTAATGGGAATTGGAGAGGCAGCACCAGGACTTTCTATTGAGATGATGTTTTTGAGTAGAAATAACTTGGGACAATTAAAAAGTTTATGTGTTCTGTAATCTCAGCACTTTGGGAGGCCACGGTGGGCAGATCGCCTGAGGTCAAGAGTTCGAGACCAGCCTGGCTAACATGGCGAAACCTTGTCTCTATTAAAAATGCAAAAATTAGCCAGGCATGGTGGTGTACGCCTATAATCCATGGGAGGCTGAGGCAGGAGAATTGTTTCATGCCACTGCACTCCAGGCTGGGCAACAGAGCAAGACTCATCTAAAAAAAAAAAAAGTTTACGTGTTATGTAAATGGTGGCATCATTATTGCCATCATTGAAGAGACAGAGATTGGCTATGAAATAAAATAACAATAATAACAATGATATTATAAAAGACCTTTAAAATCTGGGAGGTATTTTTGAGATGCCTTCCCACAACTATTTTCTCAATAGAAAAAGGATTATGATTCTTCTCTATTAGATGTAGTGGTAGATAGTATATTCTATAGGACAAGAGAAAAAGTTTTTTTAAAAAGTGTTATCCTATTGTTAGTGATTCATTCATTCAATTCACTCATTTAATTTGGGTCCAACATTTGCTTCTAAATGCAAATGTTGGAAACACGTCCTACGTAATAGCATGTCAATATTATAATTTAAAAAAACAGCCACAAAAAGACCATCTAAGAATTAATTGAAGACCAAAGGGGCTTATCCCATTTCTTGGCTTCTGTGATGGTACAGGGCTACTTTTTATGATTATGAAATTAACGTTACTATCTAGTGACCATTATAAGTCTGAGTGCTTTTGTGAGAATTCATAGAATAGCTCTCTGTCTACATTATAGGCTCTGATTTAGTAAGTGAAGTTGATTTCATAGATGAAGGGCCTCTACTGTTGTCGAATGACTATTAAGCAGAATGTATTTAATTGGAAGGTGATAGTTCACTGGAATTAATAGATATTAATACCTAGTTTGCTTAATACTTTTCTGATTAACACAGATTTTTTGCCCTTATTTCTAGACAATTTTCATTTTCACAGTAGCTTTCTATTTCCAAAGCTCTTTCACTTATTTTATTTATCTATAAATAAACTACTTAGGATGTTTACTCCTTGCTTCAGAATTTTCAATGATTTCCCAGATAAACAGAATCAGTGCTCTTAAAAAGCACCAAGTGACTCAAAACTTGCACACTTACAATGTGAGGAAATAAGTCAACATGATAGGCAGCTCTCAAACAGTTTAAAAGACAGGAAGGCATGTCTAAGTCAGGTCTTGGTAAGTCGCTAGACGATTGCATAAGCCAAATATTATACTGCAATATTCTAAGCGTCTAACTTCCCCTTGATATCATCCTTCAAAGGTTTCTTTTATTTAACCGGAACCAAATAGCTGGTTTCTCAGTGGTCTAATTTAGTTAGCCATAGAGTCCTTTGTAAGAAATAGAATTACTCTTGCATACAATATCTATTTTTTATAGGAA
This sequence comes from Theropithecus gelada, assembly GCF_003255815.1. Taxonomy (NCBI): domain Eukaryota; kingdom Metazoa; phylum Chordata; class Mammalia; order Primates; family Cercopithecidae; genus Theropithecus; species Theropithecus gelada. Next base: position 37,597,874 of record NC_037683.1, on the reverse strand, counting down.
CTAATGGTCGCCTCCATAATAAATGAAAAGAAACATACTAAAAGATGAATAGAGTGTTTCTGAAGAATCTCTTGGAAAGGAAATGGCTTCATTGCCCATAGGCACATACAGGAATGTGTGTATACCCACACACATACACATTTATATGGATATATTAATATATCATAGTATTCATGGCTATTTAAATTTTAAAGGTAGTATTGAGTCAGAATTCTTGCCATCTTAAAGCTGTTTTTACATGTACTCAACTTATAAATTATATCATTTATGATTATCATAAATAATATAAGGAGACCTATTTTGCTTTCTTCTTCTGACCCATTTTCTGTGATATATGTTTTCCAATATAATAATCAATAAAATTCAGGTATATCTTTTAACTTTGCTTTGCTTAAATTATTAATGATACTAAACCATTTCATATGTGTTCTGGCTAGGCAGATAGTAGGATTTGTACCTATTGAAAGTATAGCTAAGCATTATTGACTTGTTTCATTTATTCATATATTCATTCAGGTATTTATTCATTAAACAAGAACTCATTAAAAGTCTCATATAAGCCAGGCAATGTTCTCTTTGTTGGATTTACAACACTGAAACATCAAGTGAAAAAATCCTGCCATCAGGAACGTTTTATTCCCATGGAAGAGACAAGAAATAAACACAATATATAAATGAAGGTAAAAAGAATGGGGGAGAGGGTATTGACAGTATAATCCTACTTTTCCATGGAGTAGTCAAGGAAGGCTACATAGGGAAACTGATTTATGAGTTAATGACTAGCCTAAGTGAATGAGCCAGGCACTCAGGCAGATACCTGATGTTCCAGCCCGAAGGAACAACAAGTGAAGAGGCCCTGCATTGCAAAGTGTAATAGGTTAGGAGTTTCAAAGTAGACAGAGTGGTGTGAAGTAAGCAAGGCTGATAGGAATCAGTGGCATGCTAAGAAGGTTATAGCAGATGTCCAATTCTGTATGAAAGGAGAAAGAGGTATGTTTTCTGTAGAAAATGTATAAGCTATAATAAAACCAACTAAAAATAGTTACTTTAATTCTCACCAGGCATCTAGCAATTATATACATTGCCAGTGATAAAAATATTCCTCTCCCCAGGACAGATTACCACCATTATTCTTATTTCGGTATGACCCTGATGATACTTTAGACTAAAAAGGTAATATGGAAATCAGTTTGTATAAATCCTTAAAAGATATTTAAATGACTTTGGGGCTTACTGTATGTGTAATATAGGGCCACTGGAGGATTTTGAGTGGAAGAGTAACATGGTCTGACTTACATTTTTAAAGCTGGCTCTAGACAATGTGTTGAGAATAAAATGAAATGGCCAAGGACAAAAATAAGAAGATCAGTTATAAAGGAAATGGCAAAAATCTGGGTAAAAAATGATGATAGTTTGAACTAAGGTGCTAAAAGCTGAGTCAGGGAGAAGGGGAGTTTTTTTTATCTATTTTAAATAATTATAATTTATAGGGAGGCTTTTTTGGAGATTTCTTTATTATGGTTATATATGTATAACAAAATTTACCATTTTATTATGTGTACAATTTATTGACATTAAGTTCATTCCCAATGCTGTGCAACCATCACTACTATCAATTTTCACAAATTTTAAATTACTAAACAGAAGTTCTGTACCCATTAAAGAATAACTCTCACATAACCACTAGTCCCCAGTAACCTATATGCTACTTCCTGCCTATGAATTTTCCCTTTTTAGGTACCTTATATAAGTAGAATCATACGTTAATTGTCCTTTGCATCTGACTTATTTTAGTTAGCATAATATATTCAAGGTTCATTCATGTTGTAGCATGTATTAGAATCTTCATCTTTTATGCCGGAATATGATACATTTTATTTATCCTTCTATCTGTTGTTGCATATTTAGGTTGTTTCTACCTTTTTGACTATTGTGCATAATGCTGCTGTGAATCTTGGTATATAAGGGTCTGAGTCCCTGCTTTCAATTACTTATGACACATATCCAGAAATGGAATTACTGGATCATATGATAATTACTTGTTTAACTCCTGGAAAAACTGCCAAGCTGTTTTCCACAGAAGCTGTATCATTTTTCATTACCACTAGCAATGCTTCAGGGTTCCGATTTCTCATCCTAGCTAACATTTATTTTCCTTTCTTTTAAATAATAGTCATCCTAATTAGTATGAAGTGGCATTTCCTGGTGGTTTTGATTTACATTTCCCCAACGACTAGTGATGTTGATGATTTTGTTTATGTGTTTATTGGTCATTTGTTTATTTTTTGAAGAAATGTCTACTCAAGCCCTCCCCCATTTTTAAAAAACTGAATTTTTTATTGTTGCATTTTAGGAGTTCTTTGTGTATTCTAGATATTAATTCCTTATCAGATATATAAATTATAAATATTTCCTCCCATTTCATGGGTTTTCTGTTTATTTTCTTGATAGCGAACTTTGATGCCCCAAAGTTTTTAATATTGAGGAAGTCCAATTTATTCGTATTTGCTGTGTTGCCTTTGCTTTTAGTGCCGTGTGCAAGAAATTGTTGCCAAATCATGTCATGCAGATTTCTATCTGTAGTTTCTTCCAAGAGTTTTTATAATTTTAGCTCTTACATTTAGGTCTTTTGATGCATTTTGAGTTAATTTTTATTAATTTTATGTATAGTACCATGTAAGAGTCCAATTTTATTATTTTGAATATCGATATCCAGTTTTCCCAGCATCATTTGTTGAAAAGATTGTCTTTTCCCATTGAATTGTCTTGGCACTCTTGGTGAAAATCAGTAGCAATGTATGGGAGGGTTTACTTCTGAGCTCTCTATTCTATTTTGTTGTTCTGTATGTCTGTCTGTATGCTGGTACCACACCATTTTGATTACTGTCAATTTATAATAACTTTTGAATTCATAAACTGTGAGAGTTCTGACTTTGTTTCTTTTTTTAAAGATTAGGCTAGGTGCAGTGGCTCACGCCTGTAATCCTAGCACTTTGGGAGGCTGAGGTGGGCAGATCATAAGGTCAGGAGATCGAGACCATCCTGGCTAACATGATGAAACCCCATCTCTACTAAAAATACGAAAAATTAGCCAGGTGTGGTGGCGGGCACCTGTAGTCCCAGCTACTTGGGAGGCTGAGGCAGGAGAATGGCGTGAACCTGGGAGGCAGAGCTTGCAGTGAGCCAAGATCGCGCCACTGCACTCCAGCCTAGGTGACAGTGCAAGACTCCATTTCGAAAAAAAAAAAAAAGATTGTTTTAGCTGCTCAGTGTCCCTCGGAATGCCATATGAACTTTAGGATGGGTTTGTCTATTTCTGCAGAAAAAAAAAAAAAAAAAACAAACCACACTCCTGGGATTTTGTTAGGGATTACATTGAATCTGTAAATTACTTTGTATAATATTGTCATCTTATCAATATTAAGTCTTCCAGTCCATACACACATGATGTCTTGTCATTTATTTGTGCCTTCTTTAATTTATTTTCACAATGTTTTGTTGTTTACAGTGTATAAGTATTTGCCTTCTGGTTAAATTTATAACTATTTTATTCTTTTTGATGCCTTCTTAAATGAAATTACCTTCTTAATTTTCTTTTTGGATTGTTCATTGTTAACATATAGACATGTAACTGATTTTTGTGTGTTGCTTTTGGATCCTGCAATGTTGCCGAATTCACTTATTAGGACTTTTTTTTTTTTGAGACGGAGTCTAGCTCTGTCGCTGAGGTTGGAGTGCAGTGGTGTGACCTCGGCTCACTGCAACTACTGCCTCTTGGGTTCAAGCAATTCTCTGCCTCAGCCTCCTGAGTAGCTGGGATCACAGGCACCCACCACCATGCCTGGCCAATTTTTGTATTTTTTGTAGACATAGGGTTTTACCATTTTGGCCAGGCTAGTCTTAAACTCCTGACCTCAGGTAATCCGCCTGCCTCGGCCTCCCAAAGTGCTGAGGACTAACTTTTTTTTTTTTTTTTTTTTTTTTTTTTTTTGAGACGGAGTCTCGCTCTGTCACCCGGGCTGGAGTACAGTGGCTGGATCTCAGCTCACTGCAAGCTCTGTCTCCCAGGTTTATGCCATTCTCCTGCCTCAGCCTCCCAAGTAGCTGGGACTACAGGCGCCCGCCACCTCGCCCGGCTAGTTTTTTTGTATTTTTAGTAGAGACGGGGTTTCACCGTGTTAGCCAGGATGGTCTCGATCTCCTGACCTCGTGATCCGCCCATCTCGGCCTCCCAAAGTGCTGGGATTACAGGCTTGAGCCACCACGCCCGGCCTGAGGACTAACTTTTTTAAGTTAAAAAAGCTTTAGGGTTTTCATGTAATCTGTGAACAGAGATAAATTTACTTCTTTTTTTCCAATTTTGATGTTTTTAATTTCTTTTTCTTGACTAATTGCCCTGGGTAGAACTTTCAATGCTCTTTTGAATGGAAGTGGTAAAGTAGGCATTCTGTTATTTTTCTGGACAGGCGCTGTAACCAGCTAAACCATGGTGCCAGCATAACTCTGTTGTATTTCATGATCTTAGAGCAAAAAAAAAAAAAAAAAACTTTCAGCCTTTCTCAATTAGTATATTATTAGCTGCAAAGGGTCATATATGGTCTTTATCATATCAAAGAGATGCCCTTCTATTTGTATTTTATTGAGTGTGATTATAAAGGGTGTTAAATTTTGTCAAATGCTTTTTTCCTGCATCAAGAGATTATTATATTTTCTCTTTATTAATGTGATGTATTATATTGATTGATTTTCCTATGTCAAACCATCCTTGCATTCCAGAAATAAATTCCATCTGGTCATGGCATATAATCCTTTTAATGTGCTGTTGAATGCTCTTTGTTACTATTTTATTGAGGACTTTTCATCAACATTGATATGGTTGGCTATGTGTCCCCACCCAAATCTCATCTCAAATTGTAATCTCCATGTATCAAGGGAGGGAGCTGGTGGGAGGTGATTGGATCATGTGGGTGATTCACCCATACTGTTCTCATGATAGAGTGAGTTACCATGAATTCTGATGGTTTTATAAGTAGCAGTTTCCCCGCCCTTTTCTCTCCTACTGACTTGTGAAGAAGGTGCCTGCTTCCCCTTCCACCATAATTGTAAGTTTCCTGAGGCCTCCCAAGCCATGCAGAACTATGAGTCAATTAAACCTCTTTTCTTTATAAATTACCCAGTCTCAGGGAAGTCTTTATAGCAGTGTGATAATGGACAAATGCAAACAATAATGGACTAATACAAACATTCATCTCTCTACCCTTATGGGTAGAGAGAGAATTTAGAAGAAAGAGCAAAATAGAGGAAGAGAAGGAGGAGGAGAGAATTAAAAAAAATGTCCACAATTAATATTCACAAGTACTAAAGTTGAACTGACAAAATGTTGGCTGAGTAGTTGGCTGAGGAATGGTAGGGTTTTGGGCAAGGTAGGTAAGGGTCTGGTTGAGAAGAGAGGAATTAAGAAAGATTCCATCATTTGGGAATGGGGAAATTCAGAGAATGCATTTGTCAGTTATTGAGATAAAGAAACCATGAGAATGGGAAACAGAGGAAGGAATATGAAGAGTATAATTTGGATATCATAATTAAATTTAACTGTCAGATAGCCAAGAGGAGATACTGAATAGGTAGTCAGATACAATAGCTAGAGGACAGAATGTTAGTGCATTCTGGAGGTATAAATTTGTGGTCATAAGTACATATTATATTTCATCAAATTCAAAATACACATTTTCACAGGCTAAAAATCTCTGAAATTAGAACACATCCTGTAACATGTGGCATGCCATAAACTGACAGCAGATTTTTTCTTTGATAGGTGCTTACAATAATGGTATATCTTACAGATAGTAAAATTTTAGGTATGAAACTATAGGGTAGATCATATATAAAACTATGAAATTAGATGAGGTATTCAGGAGAATGAGTGATTTTTTAAAAAATCTAAGTTTAAGCCCTGTACACTCCAGACTTTAAGAGTCTGGAAGGTAACAAGAAGACCTAAAAGGAAAAACCACTGAGATAACTGAGATAGGATGACAACAAAAAGAATCCAGTGTCCTGGAAGACAAAAATAATGTATCTTGGGAAGAAGGGCATGATTAACACTGTTAAATCCTAATGATATGTTGCCTATAATGGATTGGAAATTAGTAACTTTTACAACATAGGTGACCTTGATAAGAATAGCATTAAGAATAATAAAAATTGAAACCTTCTCAAAAGAGGAGGATGAGGGAGAAGAGGAAAAAGTAGAGAGAGAATTTAGCTAAAAAAGAAAGAGCAAAATAGAGGAAGAGAATGAGGAGGAGAGGAAAAAAACATGTCCACAATTAATATTCACAAGTAGTAAAGTTGAACTGACAAAATGTTGGCTGAGTAGCTGGCTGAGAAATAGTAGACAGAAAAGTGTCCCAATAAGCCAAAATACAGAAAAGTAGTAGCTGAGAAATAGATCTGTTGGTCTTTGGTAATAGTGGTTGAGTACAGTGTATGTCTTTGCAGTGAACATGGACCCATAACTTGAATGGGATAAGAATGCTTTAGGGAGAAGAGATGCAGCCACAAGCAAACTTGTTGGTTTAGCAACGTTTTAGCAGAGATTAAAAGGGTGTTGTGAGTATTCACAGTACTGTGGGAAATACAAGATGACTGCTGCTAAAATAAGCATGTATACCCAGTCATGGGCAGTATTAGATTAAGACAAAAAGGAATAGTTTCTGATTGCAAACAACTGGTTGCAGTTCGAGTGTTGTGGTCAACAACAAGGCTTTGCCTTAGAGCTACAGAGCTTTAAGTGAATTCTGGAGAAGAAACTAATCATTTTTCTTTTGTGAATACTTTTAAAAGTTATTTTTACTGTTTGAAATCAAAGAAGCACATAGATGTTGGAATTCTTGGTAGGCATCTTGCTGCTACCAGTACTAAGAATGGCACAAAGTAAGAAGAGAAGAAAAATAAAATTGAGCGATCGAATCAATCAACATTAAAGTTTCTTATTGTGAATGGTCTGAAAATATAAGCCAATACACAAGTGTCTTTATGGTTTGAAAGGTTGAAAAGGCTTTTCTATGACGTGCAATTTGTCATAATACCAATCATCATCCTTGTGATAGAAATAATTTAGCACATTCATGTTTTTCCTTCTAACATTTTGTTTGGCTTATTTTGTCATCTTGTTTTATATTCTGTCTTTTTCGTATGTCCTAACTATATATTTTGTTTTGTTTTATCTGTAGATTTCTTAGAAGTGACAAGGTATCTGTTAAGACTTTATATTTTACAAGGATGAAATTCTTAAGCATTTATTTTACTGTATTCCATCATGTGAAAACATACAGTTTCTTGGGTTATAGATATTCCACTTAAATATTTATATATTTTAATCTGTTCCATTCTGCTCTTTTATAGAACGGAATTGTGAGGCATGATGCAAATACTGATATCTTTAGTTTCTCATGCTGCATAGTTATAAAATAATGTCTGTGTACTATGTTTTCATAAACCATGTCAATGAATTTATTTTAATGATTTATTTATATAAAGTCCTGTGCTGTCAATAATTTTCTGAATTGGATGCTAGAAATAGCTCATCAAACTTTCAACTTTGACTATAGTTGAAGAAATTCCTGATAAATGGGATATACATACTATCTTTCCACTATTTTAGGATAGAACATATCCTGTTTGTCTTGAGATATTTTTTCTTTCTTTTATAGACATTGATCATCTAAAAGAGATTTGATGGAAAGAATAGTCACGTAAAAGTGATTTTGTCCATCTTACCAGAGATTCAATGTGATTTATATTAATTATGAATGGCACCTGGTGTTATCAAACAACCAGTGAAATGTACAATATTTCTTCCTGGAAATTGTTCTTATCTAACACATACTGGCTTTATTTGTTTATTTACTTTTTTCAAAGTGCAGACTTTTGAATGAAGTTTATTATATTGTAGGTAAACATAGGATTGTTCATAAACATGATTTGACTGCAGTGCATATCACAGATATATGTGATAGTATTATCAAAGCTGATTATTTTCTATTTCTGCTATAGTACAGCAACATCTTGTCTCTCACCACCTCAGTCAGGAAGTAGGAAAAAGTGAAGCTGAGAATTGTGAAAATGGATGTAAAACATCCATACCAATTCTTTCACTTAAAAAAATTTTTTTTTTTAAGACCCTTCAGCGGCTCACTCAGAACCTATTTACGCTTATTATGAATACAGTTTGAACAATTTGTATATTTGATTTTTCTAGTCAGTGATTGGCTTTAGATGGGCCTTCTTTAAAATGGTCTGAGACCTATTTTCTTGTTGTTTGTCTTCTTATGAAAGTGTATTAAAATCTAGGTTTATCCAATAAACCTAGATTTGTGATGACCTTTCCATTATGAAATGATTATTTGTTATTAACAAATTTCAGACATAAATTCTTTAAATATCAAGTTTACTTGTGTTTAAAATATAATTCATTTTTATGGGTTTGTAAGTGAATGATGAAGAACACATTAAGTAGCATAAATATAAAAATAGCAGGTCTACCATCTTCCTGAAAATTAAATACTTCATTTTCTCTGTTTTATGCCTTTTATGAATGCTCTAATGTAAGTTAGAGTATCTTTAATTTTTTTCTAAAGGCTAATGCTATATTTTTTAATGGAAGTTTAGCTATACATATCTGTATCTGTGGAATTACAGATGAATTAAAAGGCACAAATTTAAAAATGTTGTTTTGAATCTTAAAATATATCCGTAATGAAAGAGAGTAAAATCTTAGAATATCCATGTTAGTCTTCTGAGATGTAGAGAAATCCTATACCCTTCAGCATTTAATGTGTTTCTCAGTTTAAGAACTGTTTAGGTACGTATGTGCTATATATTAGAATACCTAACGAATTTTGCCTGATAACATCAATATTGGTTTTCTGTAAATTTAAAGATAAAGGTAGATAAGTTCACGCTTTGCTTTTAGTTATTTTTCTAGGACTGTGGCCCAATATTTAAAGGAAAGTCAGCAAAATATAGCTAATAAGATAATATTTTATTAAATTATAAAAATTACATTGTTATATCATAACTAATTCAGCAATGAAACTGATTAAGTGCTAAAGAGATAATGTTTTTAAGCCAATCTTTCCTAATTCCTAACTTTGAAGCTTGTATCTGAAACCTACAACTCTGTGACCTATGGCAGTGAATATTATTAACCTCTCTCAGAGCTTTATTGTTCTTATCTTGGAAAAGGAGATAATATTAGTTGTTTTGAAGGCTAAATGAGTTAAGGTAGGATCCTTGGAATGATTACAGGCACACAGTACATAATAAACTGTATTTTATCTTGCTGATTCTGATATTTTACTGTTTTTTGTTGTTGTTGTTGTTGTTGTTGTGTTTTGAGATGTCAGGCTGGAGTACAATGGCATAATCTCAGCTCACTACAACCTCCGTCTCCTGGGTTCAAGCGATTCTCCTGCCTTAGCCTTCCAAGTACCTGGGACTACAGGCATGTGCCACCACATCTGGCTAATTTTTTTGTATTTTTAGTAGAGACAGGGTTTCACCATGTTAGCGAGGATGGTTTCAAACTCCTGACCTCGTGATCCGCCTGCCTCGGCCTCCCAAAGTGCTGGGATTACAGGCACGAGCCACCGCACCTGACATATTTTCCACTTTTACAAATAGAAGTCCGTGGAATTATTTGTTGAAGGTTTCACATCTAACATGTGACATACTTAGCATTTTCACAAGATCTGTTTGAAACACAGAATTTATGTTTGGTTTGCGGTGCCTTTTAAGGGCAGTGCATGCTATTAACGAATCTGAAAGACAAGAAAAGCTGTAAGAAGAAAGAGAAGTCAAGCACCTGAAAAACCCTCAAATTGAGTAATCCTTTCCTGAAGAATCAGAGTGGCTCTGAGTTGTGCTTGAGAAAAGACATCCGGTCAGTGGATTTAGTGTGTCAGCCCTGAAAAAAACTTTTTGTAGGAAGCTCAAGTTGGGCTTATTTGTGGAATTATATTTTAAAATATGCCATTTGAATTGTGGCATCTTGCTGTTAGAGATTTGTACGAGAGAAATAAATACAGTTTGAAAAGAATATTATTGATGGTAACATAATGACAAGAAGGATTTAAGCATCTTTGCTCTAAACCACAAATACCTATAGCTATTCCACTTAACAGAAAATAAATAAGTGCGTGCGTGTATGTGTGGCTAATCAGCCAGTTCTTTCCCACAAATTTAAATGCAATACCTGTCACATAGCATTTAAGACAGCTGTAGATATACAATTTAAGTGCTCTAATCTATTCTTCTGTTTCCCTTGTCGATTCCCCAGTAGAACAGCCTACTTAGCTTTTTTTCCTCCCATGCCTATTTGAAGATTAACATATGTATAGTATGAGAAAAGCCAGCTTTTAAATTTCAGGTTCTACTCTGCCTTTCCAAAGGATAATTGTTAATTTATAGCATTTTTTAATTTTGTTTAACACCAAATAAGGGATAAAAGATTTCAAAAGAGTTACCTTAATCCGAATTCTTATTAAAAAATACTTTTGAGCCAGGCGCAGTGGCTCATGCCTGTAATCCCAGCACTCTGGGAGGCCAAGGGCAAATCATGAGGTCAGGAGTTCGAGACGAGCCTAACCAACATGGTGAAACTACATCTCTGCTGAAAATTAGCCGGGTTTGGTGGTACACGCCTGTAATCCCAGCTACTTGGGAGGCTGAGGCCAGATAATCGTTTGAACCCGGGAGGTCAGAGGTTTCAGTGAGCCGAGATCGCGCCACTGCACTCCAGCCTGGGTGACAGAGTGAGACTCCATCTCAAAATAATAATAATAATAATAATAAATACTTTTATGCTTTTGCAATTAAAATTAAGAAATTTTAACTTCCTCTATAAACTGCCCAAATTTACTATTAAAAAATGAACATTTTCATAGGAAGCATATTTGGATTCTCCACGTGAAACTTTTAAAACCTAATAGAGAAACTTTTAATTTTATTTCTTTCCATATTTAAAATATATAACATCATATATGTAATGTGTATATGTAGATAGATATGGTGTGTGTGTATATATATATATACACATGCACAAAAGATGCTACATATTATAATTGTTACATATGCATATAAACATACATAAAAATGTGGTACAACATTTTATTTAATGGTATGAACACTGTCATTTTAATCTTGCAAGTCAGTAAACATTTCAAATCTTGTATTACATCATTTTTGAAACTAATAATGTTCTTATATGAACATTTTGATTTACCTCATATTTTGTTATTTAAAATGTTGCAATTAGTTTTGTACTAGAAATTCATATATATTAGTAGTAACTATTTGCATGTATTTAATCATTGATTTGATTGCACAGATTTTTACATGTTATCCATTTAACTTTCCATTCATATCTTCAACTTATTTTTCCCTGGAGCTCCAGTTTCATTTTTTATTAAAATCTCCTTATATATTAAGGCAACCACACTCTATCTTAAAAACTAAATATGGCATAAATTAAAACACAATAAAAATAAAAGCTAAAATTCATTTTTTATCGTCATATGTATTCAAGACATATTTTACCTCTAGTTTACTATTGGCTTTTAATTGTGTTTGTTATGTTGGCATAAAGGTTTTTTTGGCATAGTCAAAACACATACTTTTTTATGGCTTCTTTTTTAGATTTTATATTTGGAAGGTTATATTCTAAGTCAATGCTAAAGAAGAAAATACCTTTCTTATGATTAGATTTCAGTGATTTCACTTTCATATAGTTCTTACAGTTTAATGAACTCATGGAAATGTTCATTGGCTTAGTAATAGTAGCAGTAAACTCGTTTTTTAATGCTACTTTCATAAGATCATAAGGAGATAACAGTGGGTGGGTGATTACTTGAAACAGATTTTTGGAGAAGTCATTAATTAAATATTAATTCATTAATTAAAGAAACAATGTATGTCAATAGTACTTTGTAAACTTTAGATCACTAAATGTTAGTTGCCATTATTATTAATACTAAATGTTCTTTTTTTTTCTTCTCTTGTCACTAGTGATGAATGCCTGTAGCAGTAAATTATATTTCCCTTTCTGTAAACTGATTGAAGAGAAAAGCTGTAGAAGAGTAGTGGAAGGGAGTATCAGGTATTTGTGGCAGGGCCTATTTTACTTAATCCTTTGGAATATACAAGTGTATAGCTTATCAAGGTTAATTATTTTATTTTAGTAAATAGTTTCTGTTATTTTTCTTTTCTACATGTAATACTTTTTTTGAAGGGGAAAACCCAATGAAGTATGTACCTGATTTAGCATTAAAGATTCTTGTCTATTGATATCTTAGCACATGTTTATCACCTTTGTTATTGATAGGCAAAATATAAGTTACTAGTAGATATAGATTGAATTTAATTAAAATTAAAATAATGTATTTTACATATTAAATAATCCAAATATATTAACAAAAGGTTTCCAACAAAGATAATAATCAATATTTTTAAATAAACAATATTTGTACTGAAAATTATAGTTAGTTGATTTTACAATCTTTAAATAACTTTTACATATTTAACCTGAAAATGAACAGTTTCAAGCTTTTTCTGGTATTACTATATAAGAGTTAAAGTAAGTCTGTTGAAACTCTATTAACTGCTAACTGTAAAAATTAACCAATCATTAAATAAAATATCACTTTGCATTAATACAATTTTGACATAATGAAGAGGCAATTTTTTTAACTTTTTTTAACTCCCTAGAAAACAAAGTATATATATGGCTATATGTCCTATATTGCAGCTCAACAACAAGGATATAAAACCCATTTGGTAAAGTTTAATGTGAGAAGTTATTGTTTCCATCCTTATGTTTTCCTCCTGTTTCCAAAGACTGAGCCTTCCCTATGAATCTAAGAGTGTAGTTAATGTCTGAGGCCTCTTTAACTGGCACAAGCCTCTCTCCTAAAAAAATACCTAAAGTATAATTTAAAAAATAAAATAAAACATACCAAGAGTAACCCCTCACCTTTAAGGGGTAAATGTGTGTTATCTTCTCAATTATTGTTCATGAAGCAATTATTTTCCCTACAGCACTCTGTGAAATCAGGAACATTTGCAACCCAAACAGTAGTTTGCAAAATGCTGTTCCTCGCCCAGGTAGGCAGATATGATAAATGATGTGCCAAAAGTTTTTCTCCTAACACAGCAACTTCAGCTAATTTGGATTTTCTAAACTTGGTATTATTTTATGTTAATGTAGTATACACAATGATGTTAATTATTTAATGTTATACATATTACAATGTCTGCCTTGTGCTTTCTCTAAAGAATATTCTTGTCCCAAGGACCTGAATCCTTGGTAAACAGGAAGTGCTCAGTGTATAATTTTTGAATGAAATACTTAGATAAACATTTGGAAATTTTAGATAAAGTTATTATCTTATTTATAAAAATACCAATCTTTTATTCAGCACATTCATGCTTTTCAGTTAGCCTTTTTAAGAGCCCTAGAGCATATACTGGTTTTAATCCTCAGTCACACAAAAACACTTTTCACAAAAATAAGTAATCCACCAGTAATTAAATATCTTCTTATCTCCTTGGCCTACCTCTCTTAAGGAAGAGGAAAGAAAAAGATCATGTGTAGCCAGTGCATACCTTGCCAAGAGCTCACTGATTACTTCAGGCTGACACTCAGCCAGATCTAAGTCTTCTTCACTAAGTCACAGGAATTCAGCTTCAGCATCCTGATGAAGTAGTCACAGAAAGTAGAGCTAGAGCTAGGAAAGCTATAGAATTTCTTCCTGGGGAATGTATTTTACTACAGTATATAAGCCATGACTAAAAATTCGACATGTATTTTGTAGGTGAATGAATGCTTTTAAAGGAAATTTAAACAAGAAAATTTAAAAAAGGCTGGATTGGTGTTTTAGAGAAGTCTATCTTTATGACTATATTGTGGAAAATGAGTTTGAATGATATAAGATACTAAATAACGAGGCCAATCATTGGGAAAAAAAAAACAAAAAGAAAATGAGGACTGGACTGAAGTGGAAGCATTAGAAACAACGAATGGAATGGATTTGCCTTGGTAGTAACAGGAGTGAAAGCCCATAGCAAGCCTGAGGTGCTGGCTCTGCTTATTATTTGCATGTAAGCAAAGGCACACAGCATGGGCAAGAGGGTTATTGGGGTAAAGAAGTTTCATTTTGCAATTTTTTTTTTTTTTTTTTTGAGATGGAGTCTTGCTCTGTCGCCCAGGCGGGAGTGCAGTGATGCAATCTGGGCTCACTGCAAGCTCCGCCTCCTGGGTTCACACCATTCTCCTGTCTCAGCCTCCCAATTAGCTGGGACTACAGGCATTCGCCACCACACCCAGCTAATTTATTTTTTATTTTTAGTAGAGATGGGGTTTCACTGTGTTAGCCAGAATGGTCTTGATCTCCTGACCTCATGATCCGCCATTCTCGCCCTCCCAAAGTGCTGAGATTACAGATGTGAGCCACCGCACCTGGCCTCATTTTGCAATTTTTAAAGAGTTTTCTGCATTGTAGATGCTGTGGACAATAGTGAATGTAAAAATAAGAATCACACGTAATCTCACTATCCAGAGAAAATTTCCATTTTTCATGAGATGCATGTATTTAAAATCATTTTCTATGCATATCAATGTTTTAAATTAAATTGTGATTGTGCTACATAGGCTTATAAACTTCTCTTTCCACTTAAATTATATTATAAACATTATATTAGTCAGCACTAGTTGCCATAAGAAAATACCATAAACGGAGAGGCATGAACAACAGAAATTTGTTTTCTGACAGTTCTGGAGGTTAGATGTCCAAGATCAAAGAGCCAGCATGAATGTGATCAGGTTCTGGTGATGACTGTCTTCCTGATTTGCAGATGGACCCTTTTTTCTGTGTCCTCACATGACAGGGACAAGTGGAAAGAGGGAGATGGGGAAGAGGGAGTGAAAGAAATGAAAAAAGAGAACAGAAGCCCTTATATCTTCTCTAAATACCATCACATTGGGGGTTAGGCGTTAACATATAAATTTGGGGGGACAAGAACATCCAGTTTATAGCAAATATTTTAGTTAATGAGAATATTCTAATTTAGGTCATTAGTTAAAGTCATTATAGAAAACTTCAGAAGGCAAGGGGTAATTGCCTATTTTATTCAGAAGCTAAAGATAGGAATAAGAACTAATTAAAGTGTGTGTATACCAAAAGTAGGACTCTTTTCTCTGTGAGAGAAAGTTTGTGACTCCCTTGGAGTAAGTTACTTCTTAAATCTGGTCAGCCAAAGATAAGGACAAACATATGTAGTCAAACACACTGAGTTTTATTAATATGCTTCATTCAGCAAGGGAAAATGATACCATAGGAACTATGTAGTATTTCAGAAGGAGTGCTCCAAGAACAATAATTTGCAAGATTTGGAGGGAAGACAACAGGAGTTAATCTTAGTTAAAACGTAAGTTTTCAGGAATGGATCAAATTTATAATATAGATGAGTTGGTGCTTTAGTTACTTTATTTTAGAACTCAGGAGTCTTTTTTAGTGGTTTATTCATTTATTTACTTTTTTAACTTCGTATTTGTTGGGTAGAAAGAGCAGGGAGCAGGAGGTAACGATTGATCAGCTGCTTAATTAATCATAGGTTCACATTATTGCTAACAGGCTTCAGATGTGCCTAATCACAAAAAACACTTGTGCCTGGGTCGTGACTGCCCTCAGCATTCCTTCTGGGTGGCAGACGCAGTCTGCCAGTTTGTTAACAACCTGCGTTTATGAGAAAAGTTTGCTGTTTACTCATATAGCCTCCAGTGGTATACTGAGTTGATCACGTCCCTCACTCTTTCGGCCTCCAGCAAAAATGTATGTGTATATCTACATCTCAAAAAAAAAAAAAAAGAAATATTTTGGGAGATTGGGTGATATAAAATTAAATTATGGTCTTGTATTTTTCTTTTACAAAACTAATGAGAGCAACAAGAAGAATAAATGTTATTTCTAGAGGTGGGTAGAGAAGATACGTGCTCTTACATTATTGAGTGCAGTGAATAGCTTACGATGATTAATGATTTTCATAAAACCACCTGAAAGCACTAAAGTATGAATTAAAATGTCTAATGTTTGATGCAATGTCACATTTCAGAGCTGAATGTATGACTTTAATTGGATTGTGCTTAGTTATGGAAACTATGATCTACATCACTCAGAACAAGGAAAGTTAACACATATTTTTATTTCTTAAAATCAGTTGCGAAATGTGAGAGAATGACAACCTCAAATCTACAAACCTTTCGGTTCTCAAAAATGCTTTATGTATGAAAGCAAATGATTATCTGAAATAGCAGCATGGGAGGTACATTGTAATTGGAATCTATTTCCTTCAGTAATCCTTGGGGTTTCATAGGATTTGTGGCAAATATCTCATGGTACAGAACTGTAACATGAGTGTCAGAAGATCATCTAGTATAGCATTTTACTCACCTATATCAATCTCAGAATGTCATCCAGATGACACATTTTTCAGCCATCCCCAAACTCAGCATTCCTTCAACTGGAAAAAATGACGTTTAGAACACACCTAGTTGACACACAGCCTTCCTTTGTAGCCTTCTTTCTAGGGACCGTGGCCTTGGTAAAAGGCCATTTGATTGTTGGATAAGGCTACTAAAAAGTAGTTAGAAACAAACCAAAATCATTCTTTTAACTACTGTAGTCTAAGTCCATTTTGTTTGTTTATGAATTGTCAAAGATAGCTGAGAAAGAAATTTCAGCAGTAGTTATCCTATAATAGAGACGTTCTCAACTGGGACAACAGCTCCCTCTTAAATTACTTTGGAAATCTTTAGGAGACTTGTAGTTTGTCACAATGATTGTGGTGCATTAATGACATTTTGTGATTAGGGACCAAAGATGTCAGACAGATGCAAAAAGCAGAATATTTCTGTACATGGAATAATTGATCCATGCCCCACAACATTGTTCATTGTCCCATTGGACATTCATTTAGATAAACAAAACACTAATAATTATATAAGCCCTAATTCTAACATGTATAATCACAAAATAATTTCTCATGGCTTAATACACACAGCATCCCCCAGGTAATATAATAAACCACTAAGCAGTTGTAAAAATAAAAAGAAGAAAAATCTATGTGGTCAATATTCAATATTTATTTTACATGTAAAAGCTACTTGTATAATAGTGTAAATATTAGACTCCATTTTATGCAAAAATATGGTTAAATAAGAATATATATTTATTTTCATGTATATACATACATATACATATGTATATAAAAAATACTGGAAGAACATACAAAAAACTAAGAAGTATTACCTATGGATAAGCATGAAGGGTGACTGGGCAAATAAATGACAGTGGCAATGAGAGAAAATCATAAGTAAAAAAAAAATACGTGTATAGTTTTATTAAACACATGAGTGCATTGCCTGTTAAGTATTAAGTAAAAGCAATATGCATCAACAACCTATCTTTATGTTTGTTTTGTTTCAATATCTTACTGGGTTTTCTAAAAATAATAATAAATATT
The DNA here is from genome assembly GCF_003255815.1 of Theropithecus gelada. Classification (NCBI taxonomy): domain Eukaryota; kingdom Metazoa; phylum Chordata; class Mammalia; order Primates; family Cercopithecidae; genus Theropithecus; species Theropithecus gelada. The sequence goes on along the minus strand of NC_037683.1, from coordinate 37,580,294 downwards.
AGGCTTATATCAGACTTCTCAGTAATACTGAATTCCATAAGAGCAATTTCTGTGGCATTTCAATGAAAAGTAGTTAACCCCCAAATGTTTGCTGATTTAAGCATTCTTTTACATGTGAAAGCAATAAAAATAAAATATTCATTGCTCCTAAAATATGATTTCTAAAAAAAAATAATAATTTTAACTATTTTCAAGAGATAAAGCAAAATAGGAACTCAAAAAGGGAGAGGACATAATTCATATGGCATTAATTTTTACTACACCATCAATTTATGCCAAGTTAATTGTAGATAGTAACACTAGAAATCCAAATTATCCAGATTTGACTCTTCATGTACTTTTACAGAGAGTGATCTAGTAAAACTCATTCAGTTTTGGGGGCCTCAATTTTACTAATGTCATTAAGATGACAGTTATTTTGTAGTTATGTTTTTAGAATATAATAAAATATTTGTTAAAGGATTTGAAAATCCATTGGGTAATGTCTTTATAGCATTTTTATACCATCCTCTCCATTCTACTCCCAATATATTTCTAACTCATTTTCTCTGCCTGTGATACAAAGTTTTACCCTTCCTAGTTAACAATATTTTCTATACCTTGGAAAGCTCATCTTCTGCCTAGCCAATTTTTCCTGATGAAATTAGACATCATTAATGAATTACAACTGACTTTTAAATATTATCTGAAATTATGTCATCACATTATTATATATTAGTTTATTATGAATGCATTAATATATGTGATCCATTTATTACTTTGCTATAGTTATATCATATGAAAAAATAATGCCCATAAAATGTGTTATTGATGTGGAGAAAAATGTATGACATAATATGTAGAGACAATAAAGTGTTAAAATAGTTTAATTAGAATATTTTCAATTATGTTAAAGTACATCACTGTGATATTCTTTCCAATGATTTATAGCCTCAAACTTATTGTGACAAGACAGTACGTAAAACCAAATTGAGAGCCATTCATCATAGTATTTAACCAACAATCTTCAAAAGTGTCAAGGTTATGAATGACAAGTAAAGACTAAGGAAAATTACAGACTGCAGAAGATTAAGAAAAAATAACAACCAAATCGTCCTGGAACCAAAATAAAACATTAATGAAAAAATACTGATGTCATGTAAATAATATATGTAGCTTCATTAATGACATCAAAACATTAATTCATATTTTTGATAATTGTACACTGGTTATGTAAGATGTTAATAACTGGGGAATCGGAGTGATGTTTTTCTTTACCTTGCACTATGTTTGTTTACCTGCACTATGTTTGAAACTCTTCCTTACTTCTAAATATATTTCATATTAATAAGTTGAACAAATAATAGTTTAGAAAATGTAAAACTATATTAGAAATACTGACGATAAATGCTTAATATTAGTTTTTATTTAACGAATATTGGAATTGGTGGTGATTTCTCCTTACAACATTACAGATACCGTATTTTCAAATATTAATTAGCATTGACTAAATGATCAAAATATGTTAATAGGTGAAAAAATAAAAATACGAAGTGTTATGTGTAAAATAACACTGCAATTACCACCCTTAGGTACTCATACCTATAGGAAGAGATTGCCTGAAACCATTCTAGTATCTTATACAACATACATTATATTTAGCTGTTAGGATCCTTGATTTTTTTTTTTTTTTAATGCTTGCAGTGTCCTTTGTTTGATAGCTAAACCAGTTGGCCTAAAAGTCTCTTTTGTTGAAACTAAACCAGTTGGCCTAAAAGTCTCTTTTTCAATGGAGAACAGGAGAAATGTTGAACCAACATCCCCATGACATTCCTAATTGCATTAAGGGGAAGATATTATAGACACTTTTCTATTCGTTTTTGTAAACAGTTCATTTTCAAAGTCGATTGTTTCAAAATTACTATAATCAAATAACCTCACCCTGTTGAGTTTCTCTTAGTTTAAGTATTTTTGAAGAATTTTTCAATGTCCCATATTCTCCATTAAAATACTGAATCTATGTTCCTCCATTTTATATTCACCATGAAATATTTAATTACTTTCCTCTGTCAATTTTGTGAATTTTCAAGATGAATTATTTTTTGTTTATTGATATCCTCCATCTTTTCTCCATTTCTTCTGGATAAGGCACATATTGTCCTTACCATAATAATAATTTCCACTAATTGTGGTGATTTCCACAGGATCATTTTGGCAATTTTTGTTGAATGTTCTCATTTATACAATACTCTGTACATGGGTCCATGGGTGGCTGAGGATTGGATCAGGCCTCTAGACCTGTTTTCAGCTATATTACTTCTGACTATTTTCAGACATCTCCATATCGGTTATGTTTATTGTCATAATATTTTAGTTTTACCAGGATTTTTTTTTCTCATTCTTAAATGTCATTTTTAGCACCCATATATAGTACTCAGCATTTTACAAATTCACTAATTTTAATTTACTTAAGAGTTCATAAGATAAACGCCACTCCTTGTCTCTATTCTATCAGAAAGGTCTGGTCTTCTAGAGATAAATCAAATCATGCTTGACACTTTGAAATTAACCCAACTATTTATTTTCAGTATTCTCCCAGACCCAAAGTCTATAAACTTTAATAAAGAAGAAATAAGAAAAGTAAATAGCTGGGCTCTTAACATTTCCATACATTCCAAGTATACAGCCATACTCCAATTATGTTGTAACAAGTGAACCACAGCAATCAACAATAGTCAGAAAAATTAATATTTGCATACTCAGCTGGGCATTTCAGTTATAGAGGAAAAAATCTGTTAAGAACTGAAGTAGAGGAAAACTTGTTTATATCAGGAACCAGTAAAACTGATGCTTTGGAATTTTAGAGCGGTAGGTATGAATGGAAAATAAGGCTGCAGAAATGGATACAAATGAATATTATATATTTTTAATATGTGGTAGTTCCAGGACTATTTTGCAACTTTATGAATCAATGAGAACCTCAACAACTTTTGATTAAATGGGTTCTAGCAATAGGTGTTACCACATTAGACATTAAAGCAAATTACAAATTATTAATAGTTATGTTAATAATAATAAAAACTGTATTAACACAAATAGTATGTTTTAAAAATAGCTACATTTCTCAAAAGCATAAAACTTAGTAAAATGAGCGACATAGTTTTGTATTTTTTAAAAGTTATTTAAAATGTATGGCTTCGTAGAAAACAGCTATTTGCTCATACAGGTATCTGCATTTGATTTGTTATAATATTTTTTGGTTGAAGTATGTGAAGAAAATTTTACCTCACACACATTTGTAGATAGGTTAGGAGATGAGTATTTTAATAGACTTTCAAATTGTTGTAGATATTCTTTAAAAATACATCAAAATTTGATAAGCAGCGTTTAACAAGGTTTTGTTACAATGCAAAATTTGAAACCACGCAAGTTACCTTTTTTTCCACACTATTATTTTGAAATATATTTGTGTTTTGCATCTTGAATGAACTTTATACTCATGCATGATTTAACAACATTTTGCATTGGTTATTTGGAAATTATAGGATCACTGAAATATTTGCAGATCTTTCAAAAAGTGATTCATTTCACTTTACAATATTAAAAAAGATAATATTCTTTACTACCAACATCACTGCTATCAGAACAGACATTACTATTAGAAAAGCTTAAAGCTTACGGTGGATACACATTTTCCAAAATTCTCTGTTTTTTCTTGGAAACTCAAATTTTGTCATTGCAACACATACCTTCAGTTGTTTCCCTTCAAGTGGTGGGCTTGCTTAGATCGTTTTTGAGAGTATGTCTGCCAATACTCAAGATTGAGGAATAGTCAGGGCGCGGTTGCTCACGCCTGTAATCCCAGCACTTTGGGAGGCGGAGGCAGGCGGATCACGAGGTCAGGAAGTCAAGACCATCCTGGTTAACATTGTGAAACCCCGTCTCCACTGAAAAAAAAAAAAAAGAAAAAAAAAAAATACAAAAAGCTAGCCAGGCGTGGTGGCGGGTGCCTGTAGTCCCAGCTACTCGGGAGGCTGAGGCAGGATTATGGCGTGAACCCGGTAGGTGGAGCTTGCAGTGAGCGGAAATCACAACAATGCACTCCAGCCTGGGTGACAAAGCGAGAGAAAAAAAAAGGATAATAATAAAAATAATAATAGTTTTTCTCTTAGTCTTTCCTCCATGTAAAATGGCGAAAAAGCCATTAACGTAGTACACAACTTATACAATTGCATAAATTCCTTTCCTTGAAACAGTCACCACACTTTGAGCAGAGCTGCTTTATATGTAGTTCCCATGGCATTACACAGAAAATGACATACTTTAAAGGGTTCAGATTTAATAAAATTAATAATTTTATTGCTTTAAGTACATTCTTGACTAAGATTTGCTCTCTATTTTTTCTTCTACAAGTTCAAGGACGTAAAGCATACAGTGACTACTTACTCTAGTTTGTCACAGATGCTGCTATTTATGCTAAGACATAAACAGTTTATAGGCTCATGTTGTTGAACCACCAATGTAAAGTCACCACAATAAAGAAGGTGAATGCTATATTTGTATTATTCTGAAAATAGTTTTCAACATGCAGAACATATGAAAGGATCTTTTGAGCCCCCTGGGGGTCCAAAGACCACACTTTGAGGAGTACAGGTGTAAAGGGAATTCAACTTTATCCTATGACCAAGGAAAGCATTGACACATTTTAAGCAGAGGAATGGCAGGGTCATAACTTATGTTTCAAATATTTATTCCAAATTTTGAAAACAAACCCTTATTATGACATTAAAATATACTCTTTTCAAATTAGAATGTGAGATTTAAATTGGTCCCTGATTAACATTTCTTTAAAAAAACTTTAAGAGAACACCTCTTAAATTACTCATTAAGGCAAAGAAACCTAATGCAATTCATAATAACATTTGAACTAAAAAAGCAAGACAAGGTTGTTGAGTAAATGCATGTAATCCCATACATCAACTATAAAAATAGTAAAGAGGAAGGTTACTTCAAGAGTCAGTGTCATAATTCATCAGTATGGATTCAGAAACTCAAATGGATAAGCTATTACCATGCTTAGGGGTCATGGAACAAAAGAGGAAATGGGTTACTGAAGCTAAGTGAGACGTAGAAATTTGACAGAAAGGCCTCCTGGCAGTCACTGTAGCCTTGGGGATATACAGCTAGTATCATAACAAGGAGACTGCATGCAAGAAATATCTCGATTCTCTCACTTTCCACGCTCTAATCTTGGCTTGTAATTCCCATTGACTGAACCCAATACAAAACTTACTGTAAAGTTAATGTGAATAAAGTTATATTCCCTAGAGCCTGGCCTTCTTTTCACAAAGCTAGAAAGAGAAAGTGAATAATGAATTTGGGGGGAAGGAGGCAAATGAAAAAAAAAAAATAACCAGTAGAATACTACCCTAATTTTTATTCTATTATTTTCCTCTTACTCTAAAATACTTGAGTATTCTGCCTTAAATAGGGAATCAGCTGAATTTGAGTAGATTGAGGCTTGTTTATAAGGCAGATAATTATAGGACTTTTTTTTTTGTAAAAGATGTCAAATATAAGAAGGAATATTTTTGGCTGGGTACAGTGGCTCATGCCTATACTCCCAACATTTTGGGAGGCCGAGGCAGGCAGATCACCTGAGGTCAGGAGTTCAAGACCAGCCTGGCCAACACGGTGAAACCTCATCTCTACTAAAAATACAAAAATTAGCTGGGCATGGTGGTGGGTGCCTATAATCCCATCTACTCAGGAAGCTGAGGAAGGAGAATCGCTTGAACCCAGGAGGTGGAGGTTGCAGTGAACAGGGATCACACCACTGCACTTCAGCCTGGGTGACAGAGTGAGACCCTATCTCAAAAAATAGAAAGAAAGAAAAAAAAGAGAAGTAATATTTTTCATATATTTTCACTGGATTTTGCAAAATACTTAGGGTTCTCCACGTGAACAGTAAGGGTCAGAAGCCATATGATACATAATTAGGTATTGTTTAATTTTCAGCTTGCATTTCCTTACCAAGAGAACCAAGTTATTTTATAAAACCTCTGATTTATCAGTTTCCACAGGTCGTGTGTTTCATACATGCAATCTCTGCACTTTTCTCCCAAACTAATGATGCTGCTGGGGTAGAAAGCTCCCAAAATCCAAGACATATAATGGAGCCCAGCCTTTTAAGGATTTGTGAATGGATGCCAATGATGATAAAATGCTTAGAATTTTCAAGGAGGTTTTTGGGAGACTGTTCTCAGCAAAAAAAAAAAAAAAAAAGAGAGAGAGAGAGAGTTTCAGTTGATTTATTTTTCCTTTGCTGATAACATTCTCTCCATATAACCCCATACTAAACCCACCTCCCAAGTCTTATAATTTATATTAGGTGGTGGTGGAATGACATCGTATTGGAGAAGTAAGACATGAGCTTGAAAATTTTCAATATTAGTAGTCATTAGAAAGAAAATAAAGTCAATAAAATCAGTAAAATTCTGCCCACCATCAGTATCTATTTTTGTGATCTTAGGTTCCTAGGGGGCATGCTATATAAGAGTCTGTTCTTTACAACTGTAACATTGATCATCCTCAAAGCTGATCAAAATAAATAGAACTAAGCATATGAAAATACTAAGTTTCAAAAATTCAGAAAGATTAGCTTTGAAAAAGAATGTGCAGTTCAGCCAAACAACAAAACAGCATATTAGCTCATACATGGCAAATTTAACCAAGCACGATGCTTATCCATGAGAATACAAACATTTATTATTGACGTATTCAAACATATTGTACTTTCACCTCAGATTAATCTTGCTGTTAGAATCCTACTGCACTGGCAGTTTTCATATGCTTTTAAATATTTAATAGCTATATCTAAAAGAATGGTTCCATGCAGTATCATGTTCCTTCAGAACTTAACTCCAACTGACTTTTGACAAGTAAATGAATGAAATCTATTATAAAAAGGATTCAACACTTCCAAACTCAGAGACATAAAATATTTTTCCTCTGAGATCCCATTTCCTTTGATGTGCTGACGTTGTCAAAAATGTTTTCTGTTATCAGGAAGAAATACTGCTTTAAAATAACATTTATATTTAAAATACCGTATGAATATTATTAAAAAATTAAAATGAAACCCAAAGGAGTAAAGAATCACCATCTGAATCACTATCACTTCATAGTTTATTGTGTAGCATTCACAAAGTTCTCTATGCATTTTAAAATTTATTAATACTTTTAATTTCCAATTTACTTTTTTAAATTGTTGAGGGCTATTAAAATTACATTATTGAGGGCTATTTAAATCACATTCCTTCCCACCACATTCACCCTGATGTCTCTGAGGCTCACGTAAATGTACATCCTATGAACAGAACACAGAAATGCCAGTAGTCAATTTCCTTTGTTTCATACAGGAGACAGATTATCAGTGATAGTAGCGTACAAGCTCTATCTAGCGTACATGCTCATATCTCAAATCCACATGATAAGAATAGAAGGTTCTTAACAGGTTGACAATATCCTTTTGTTATTCACACAGCACCCGAACACACACATATGTTGCAACATTCACCATATCGTTTTTTACATAAGGCTAAAAGAGGCAGAATTTTCAATTGGCCTCCATTTTACTGTAGGTGTACATGTGCATTTTGTGTGTGTGTGTATGTGTGTTTGAGATACACATAGTTTAAGGTGTTATATTTAAATGAGAAAAAAAGTATATCTTATAAAACAATCATATAGTTGGATTCAAGGATATTTTGTGTTGGTGGTCCCAGGAAACAAAGCAAAACTTGAAGAGGCACATTTATTTTGGTTCTTTACATTGAAAGCCGCATTTGGGTAGAGCCTGGAGGATATTAGAGAGCTCAGTTCCTAGAGCTTCCCCTGCTCAATAGAGAAAGGTGAGATGGAAGGTCATTCAGATGGATTCCAAAGGCTGACCTCTATTACGAATGCAGATTATGCCTGTGGATAAGGTAATGAAACTTATGTAATTTTTCAAGGGCACCATAATTGGTAGACAAGAGTCCAAGAATTTTAAAAAATTACCATTAATTAACACATTGCTCTCATTTAAACAATAGATTTCTCAGGCTTCACCTCTTAAATAGCTCTAAAGCTGCCCTATAACTTGACATTTTGATGGTTAATTACTGAGTTGATGGATCAACATACTTAAGGATTCTTTTTTACCATCTTTCTATTTCTCCATGTTTAAAAGCTGTTTATCACTTGAATGCTACTTTTCAAACATCTTGCTGCCACAGCCTACTTACGTGACATGACTCACATCCATGATTCATTACAACAGTGACTTGATCATGCTAGTGAGGACAGCAGCCTATGTAAGAACACGTTGAATGATAGTGAGTGATGAGGAGGGACATGGGGTTCAATTTTGCCCTGAAACATACAAATACACACTTACATTAGCACTCCTGCATATACACAGAAGGCCCTGGCTTTGTCCTCAAAGATTCCGGATAAAAAGTATTCATTTTTAGATGGTACCCTGGAGGTACTTGTTATATTTGTCATTAGTTAACTATTTTTAATGGCCCCATTTTTACTGATATGTAATAGTTGTATATATTTATGAGGTACATGATATGTGCATACTACATGTAATGATCAAAACAGGGTAGTGAGTAGATTGATGGTTACGAGAGGCTGGAAAGGGTACGGAGAAGAGGGGCATAAAAAGGAATTGGTTAATAGATAAAAAATACAATCAGATTGAAGGAATAAGTTCTGGTGTTCAATAGCACAGTAGGGCTACAATAGCAAAAAGTAGTTTTCTGTATATTTGAAAATAGCTAGAAGAGAAGATTTGGAATGTTGTTAGCAGTTGGCTATTATCAAGTCATTTTCCTCAGTTTTAAAACAAAGGTGGCAATTGCTAAATGTATAGCAAAATCACACCTTCAGAAACAACTGAGAAAATGTGCCATTCTCTATTTTTTTACTCTGAAAATGATATTCTTTAGTGTCTTGTAAATGGGCAGAATTATTTGTAAGTTTCTTTATCATTGTGACCACCAACAATCTAGAGAAAAAAATAGAAATATAATAGGAAAAGTCTGCTTGGTATACCATGGTGCTGTTGCTCCCGAGACAAGCCATACATTTTAATTAATTTTGAAGTTTTATTCTGAACTTATTTATTGTTTCCCAATAGAAGCTTCCAATGGGAAACAAATTCCATCCATCAGATGCACGTGGAAAGAGATTCAAATATAATTCTGAGTTAATTAATGACAAGGGAATATAGGCTTGATAAAAATCCAGGCAACATAATGAAAAGATGAAAACTCAGGCCCTATTTGAAATCTAATCAATAGAAAGAATAGAAATATGATGATTTTTGTGACATATGGTGAACAGGAAGAAACTTGTTAGGCTAAACATTTAAAAAATTCCGGACACATTTTCAAGTGCAAGTTCGGTTTCTCATTTTAGAAAATCTATCCTTTCAAAGGAAACTTGAAACTAAGAGTTTGAAAAAAATATAACTTCTCAGATAAGAACCTAATTTTATGCCTCATATGAGGAATTTCAAGATAAAAATTATATAATCTTCAGAGGATATTTAATATGTTAAACCCATGACAAGCCGGGTCCATGTGGAAAATAAATGGTTAGAATCCTCGGGTGCAATTAAAAAATTAGTTGTCATTGTAATTCTGTCTTGAGCAACTTCAAATTTAGCCAGATTTTCAGATTATTGTCATGTGTGCCTCCTTTTCCAACAGGATTTTTGCCTTATGAAAATTCCACTGACAGACACTAAAATCAAAAGAGACGTATCTAGAAGAGTATTTCAGTTTTGAATCAGTTGTGAGCTGCTGATGAGATGAGATAGAAATAACTGGAATAAATTACCTTAGGTGAAGAAAAATATTACATTAAAAGTTTGAAATTACCTGGAGAACTTTAAACTCAGTGTTTGAAGAATTTGACATAATACCTTAGGGAAAATGATGATGTGTTTGCTCTTTATTGACCTTCCTTTTCTAAATTGAGGTGATGAATTTTCTAATACTAGAAAAATATCTTAGTTTTCTTCTCTCTCTGGGATTCTCTGCTCATTGAGTTTATAATTACACCTTCTTTGTGGTAGGATATTTTAAGGAGAAAGCAAACATAAAAATTGGGACCTTGTAGCTCTAGATTCTAGTCTTTAGGTAAATTTCCTAAATATCTTAGTTATGTAGCAGATGGGTTAATTGGGTTTTATCTGAAGCTATTGTAAGTATAAAGCTATTTATTAATCATGAATTGTCATAAGCCTTAACCCCAAGAAAATAAGCCTGTGTTTGAAGGTGAGGACAGTGCAACAAAAAGAAAGGAAGGAAGGAAGGAAGGAAGGAAAGGAAGGAAGGAAGGAAGGAAGGAAGGAAGGAAGGAAGGAAGGAAGGAAGGAAGGAAGGAAGGGAGGGAGGGAGGAAGGAAGGAAGGGAGAGAGAGAAAGAATGAGTTGAATAATTACACACATCTTTTGTATAATCAGTGATGAGTATTAACAGTGGATTGTCACTTTGGGAGTTGGTATTAACAGGAGATAGCTCCTCACTGAGCTTAAGCATGGGACAAGGAAAATAATGGGTACCATTAAATAGTTAAGGTAATTAATCTGAATATCCTCCTGGGATTCTCATACATTATTTTGATAAAATTGATAGAAATTTTAATGCAATATATGAAAGAAATATTGCTTGGGGCCTGGTGTAGCTTGCAAATCATAAATTCCATTATTACAGCCTATCAACATTTAAATACTTTTCATTTCTACATTGCTTGGTTGGATATGAGACATTAACATACCTTAAAGAATGCTATCTTTAAAGAGAGAGACAGAGAGAGAGAGAGAAGAGAGAAGATTATATAATTAGCAAGGCAATCAAACCGTATGCTAAATGTTGGACACAATTTAACTTCTATTGAAATGTGTACTTATTTTGTTAAAGTTGTCAAAAAATTGTTAATATTATTTCATTATTGCAAGTAGAGTTTTAGAAGGGCTGCACTCTTTAGAAATACAAACATCACATAGTAAGACCTAGTCTAATATGCATGAGATGTCTAAAAAGATACTATAGCTTACCTCCAGATGTTCCAGGGAAGGTCCAGGAAGTTTGGTTTGAGGTAGCATAAATTATAAAGAAAAAGTATGGTCTTTCATTGAACTTGAAGGGCATAGGGCATTCCAAGCAAATAGAACAAAAATTTAACAAACATCACATATATAGAGATATATAAAGATTAAAAACAGATCACTTACAAAGAAGTATACAAATGACATTTGACTTCTCAAAATCAATAGTGAGACAAAACTACAATCAATCAATGTCTCCAGTGTTATGGGGAAAAAACTCTTCAGCCTAGAATTCTGTACAAGTCAACTTTGCAACCAAGTGTGTGAGTAAAACAATGACATTTTGAAATAGAAAGTGACTCAGAAAGTTTACCTATGGCATACCCATTCTTTTTGGAAAGTTATTTGAAGATAAACTACTCTAAGAATATAGAACAACAGTGGAAATGTGGGATATTGAAAAGCAATGTAAAGAATTCTAGGAAGCACAACATGGAAGGGTGAACTTGACAGCTGTTTGGCAGATTTAGAGAGGAACTGGTCCCATATTGAAGATGGAGAAGAGTAGGTGATTACAGGGAGGTCTCTGAAACATACATCTTATAGAATATTTAATTAAATAAAAAAAGTTTGAAAAAAGCCATAAGTTTAAATAGTTCCAGAAAAATATTGATTTCAAAGTTCCCAGAAAAGCAAAACAAAAATCAGTACAAGGGAGAGAGAAACAGGCTCATTGAAATTTGCAGTAAATAATATTGGCTAGTTCGAAACAATTGCAGAAGAAATTATTACTCTTACAAACCTTGTGGACATGTAAAAATCAAAGTAAAGAGAGCTATAAGAAAAGGCAGGAGCGTGAATATTATGCAACAGGTTCTGTTTATAGTTGTTGAAAGAAGGACATAAGTAATTGGTACACTATTTTAAAGTCAAGAAGATAATTGAGAAAGAAACTTAATTTAAAAAGTGATTGTGGTTGAATGGGAGAAGATATATATTAGCTAAACCATAATATACTATAGTAATAAAAATTATATCCAAAATTGATAAACTAGAAAAATACTTAATGCAAATTATGTAGATCTGTGCTATCTAACACAATAGCCACTAATCATATGTGGCAATTTAAATTTAAATATGATCTTAAGTCATACTAGCCACATTTTGGGTATTTAAGAGCCATGTGTGACTGGTGTTTATCATATCAGGCAAAACAAATATAGAATTTATATATAATCACAAAATCACAGAATCATACACGCTACAGCACGGATGAAACTTGAGGACACCATGTTAAGTGAAATAATCCAGTCATGAAGAACGAACACTGTATGGTTCCACTTACATGAGCTACTGAAAGTAGTCAAATTCATAAAGACAGGAAATAGAATGATTGTTTGCAGAAGCTGCGAGAAGTGGGGATGGGGACTTATTGTTCAATAGGTACAGAGTTTGAGTTTTGCAAGATAAATATAATTCTAGGAAATTCTGAATAGTGGTGGTGGTTGTACAACAAGGTGAATCCACTTAATGTTTTGAAAATGTGCACTCAGAAATGGTTAATATGGTACATTTCAAATCATGTGTATTTAATATAATTTTTAAAATAAAATACACTAGAAAGCACATAAGAAAAGCTAATAATAGATACCATTCCATAGTGATTTTAACTAGTCACATTCCAAAAAACAGTATTAGTCCTTGAGAGATACATTTCAGAAAACTCTAAACCTACTGAACACTCCAATTATTGATCTCTACATACAATTTAGGGTAAAGAAAAACAGAATACATGCTCAGAAGTTATGTTTGATGATTCACCTTGAATCTAGAAAAATGAGCTTACCTGAATCAATATATATATATCTTTAAAGCAATTAATATCTTCAGTTTTTCTGTAATACATAATTTTATAAGGATAGAGTTAAACAGGTGTAGAAGACTTTCATGACGTCCAGTACGAAATGTGGATTTGGTCATGGAAGATAAATGGGGATGGCTTGAAAGTCCCTCTCTTCAGTATGAGGGACATGAAGGTTCCTAACATTATGAGCCTGTGTAAAATATAATAAACCACACTGGGCAATGAGAGAGCAAACTAAGAAATGTATTTTGTGGAGATCTTTAAAGATAGAATGGATATTTATCTTTTCAGCTAGATTTAGACCTAACTCATTGTCAGTTAAATGATTTTTTCATGTATTTTCTTTTTTTAACACTAAGAGAAATTACCTGTATTTGGCTCTGAAAATAGCCATATTGTTAGCCATTTTATAAAAGCATATGCTTTATAACCAAAAACTGTTCAGGAATATCAGTTGGATTTTCTAAGGATCACCATAGTATTAATCCTCAACCTGAAAACAAATTGTGTTTTAAACTATTAAAATTATATGTGTGACAGAACATTCATAATTTCTCCAAATAGAGACCATCATACTGATTGTCCTCAATGGAATATAATGTGACTTTTCCTTTCAGATAAATGTAAAATGCACAATAGCTTAAATTGCTATTGCAGTGCTATTCAGTCAAATTACTTCCTCATTTACCATTACATGTTATAGATTCCATGAAATGAAGCTTGAAATGTAGGGTCAGAGACCATACTCTTCTCTCAATATCTCATTAATTCCAGTATGGTTTCAAGATAAATATTAGATACAGGGCAGAGTTACAATATTGAATGAATTAGAGAAAATAGTGTTGATTTGCAAAAAATAGAAATATCAAAATAAGCCATTATTCATCAGAGTATAGCATGCTAGTTCTCTGAGAAAAATAAACAATTCATAACTCTTCCCCTCACTGAGCTCACAGTCTCATGAGGGATATCATCAGGAGGCAACATTTTAAGCACCTGTATATGTTGCTTTAACACTTCATATTAGACATAAAGTCAATGTTTGAGAAACAACTGAGGTATCAGAGGTTTTGGTCAAGCAAAGTCAAACATGACACAACACTGAAGATGAGTTATAGCAGTATATCAGATAATAACTAGGTAGAAAAATATAGAAAAGACATTCCAAAAGGAAAGAAAAGGCATGCAAAGTGTGAGGAGCCAAAAAGAAAACTGTATGCATAAAATAGAAAGTACATCCATGTTACTGGGGTGCAGCAGGGGGAAATAAAATAATGGTAGCAATAATAATAATAATAGTTGTATAATTTAAACAACAATCTTTCTAGAATATCTGTCATATGCCATGACTTGTTTAAGAGCAAAATACAATTTATGGAACATTTATATATATATGACACTATTTAAAGCCTATATATATATATATACACATATAAAATCTTCTTCTATATATCTTTCTATGTGTTTATATATATATATATATCTTCCTATATGTGTGTATATATATCTTCCTATGTGTGTGTGTATATATACATATATCTTCCTATATGTGTATATATAATATAATTTATCCAAAAAAATATATATGTTATCTTCCTATATATATCTTCCTATATGTGTGTGTTTATATATATCTCCTATATGTGTGTATATATATCATGTAATTTATACAAAAATCATAACATTAAACTCCTTTTCATTCTAAATGTGAAATAATTGATGTTCAGAAAGTTAAGGAATTAGCCTAAGATGACTCATTCAATAGCTTGTTGAGCCAGGATTCAAATCTGATATGTCTGACTTACAAAATGAGCATATAACCTCTGAGAAATGAGGTCAGCAAAGAAGATAATTATTAGATTAAGATTTCTATGCTCCCATGAACCCAGTGCAAGTAAAAATATGAAATATTTATATCTGTAACTCTTTCTTGCTTTGAAAAAGTCATCAAAAATTTTGTAAAATATGTCAATTATGCTATAGTTTTATTTTAAGTAAATGATGGATGACTTTTCATCATAAAGCAAGTAGCAATTTGTAATCAATTGTCATTGTTATTGTCACATATGAATCCTATAGTTTCTTTTAAATTAAAGTAAAGGGACTGTGCCTTGCTGCTAATATTATGGATGTCTTTATTTACTTCTCAACAGGCCTAGCTTTAGTAGAAGGTGTCAAAGAAAAAATATGAATACTTTTGGTTTTATTTTTATAACCAATGTTATTAGGTCACAAAAGTCACAGTGTTCTTCGTGTTCAATTCTTTTAGCAATAAAAGAAGCCAACAAAGCTGAAGAACCACCTTAAGACTGTCCCTCTGGAAAATTTCTCTTTTTATCTCCCTACTGAGTATTTAAGTGAGAAGGATGCTGAAATAGAAAAGGCAGGAAGCTTATGAAAGTTGAATTTGGTCAAGCAAAAACATAACACTAAAAGCACTGCCTCCAAAACCACTTTGAAACTTTATAATTGTATTGCATCAGACACAACTGGGGGTATATTGATGCAACAAGTTCTCTGGCAATGACTGAGCTGTTTTATGACTTGAAGCAGTTGAAGATAGTTGAAACAGATTTTTAAAAATATGAGCCTACTGATTGCAGGAAAGAATTATGAAGTGTCCCAGAGGGAACTCTTCGTAAGGGTAGAAAAGTCTGAGCTGATGAGTTGTGTTCAGCACCAACTCCTTAATAAAAGTATGTCTGGCATCCTGGCAGTGTACAGTACCTTGGGAGAATCAGTGAGCATGTGGGTGGTGTGAACTGGTGAACCTCTTTCATTAAAGGTTCTAATACCTTGAGACCCAGTCCTCTTTACTATAGGGCTCCATCCCTTTCTGAAGTCACAGCATGGCAGAGAGCAGGTCAGCAGTTTCTAGAAGTGGCAATGACAACAGTGTGCCCAGCTCCTTCACTGGTAACGGCAGAGGTCCTTGAGGTGATCAAGACCAGCTGTTTTGGTGACTCAGTCTTCAGAATACATCAAGCGCCCTTCTGGATGAGAGTAGGTTCAAACATACCAGTAAATGCAGCACACTTGAATGGCTGACTTCTGAGAAGCACTTAGAATAAATGTTTATCAAAATCACTGAACAAATTGAGTGACAATGTAAGAAAGAAAGGTGTCTGTTAACCTTTAAATATCTGCCCTATATTCTAATACTTGGAAGCATTTCATAGAAAGGAAAAAGAAAAGTTCAACTCTGACCTCTACTCTTACCATTTGATTGTATAATTGTATTGACAGTTCTTCATTCAGCCAAAAACTTATTTTCAGCTGCTTTGTAGTCTTACTTACACCAGCAAAAGACAATTCCTAATTGATCCACTTTAAGAAATGCCAAAACTCGCTGTATCTTTAAAGAGGTAAATACGTTTTTTTTCCATATTATTTCTGAGAAAAACTACTTGGCATGAAAATCTTGGTTCTCTGACCACAGACAGAGCCCCAGAGATGCTTTTTAAAGTGTGATTTTGCTGCTTTTATCCATAAATAAGCCCAGACGTCTTTGTAAGTTTTAACCTTTGCTATTGGCAAGCGCTGGATTCAGATTCCTAAAACCAACTTATTTATTGAAATAAAGATTGTCATCATACAGAGCCTGGACATTTTGAAGATTCTATCAAGAAATGAAAAGAGAATATTCAGATCTTCTCTACTAAACAAATGTTTTCTTTCTTTTCACAAACTACATCTTTAAATACTTGATTAGATTTAGAGTAGGTGTGTTGTTTTATTGTACTTGAAAGAAAATAAGAACGAACTTTATGAAAAAGACGAGTTTTTGCATGGCTTGTCATACTTTACTCAAGGGAAAAATTATACCTTTTCAGTCTTTTGTTAACATCAATTTCTTTGTATTGTTGAAATCAATTTCTTTCTTACTTTTTTTTTGTCAAGTTGTCACTCAACAAGAAGGAAATGAAGGTGGACACAGGCAAACTTCCAGTGCTGGACAAAGCATTTTCACTGGCTACAGTTGACTGGCAAAGCCTTTTAAATGCATAAAATGAAGTCTGCAAATAATTGGACACACTAGCTAAATCTTCCAACATTTACTTATAATGTAAATATTTAAATATGTATTTATGCCAGATGCTAGTAATCTAGTACATTAGATTCATGCTCTTAAGTATACATTAGTGTCTTCAATCTCTTACCTCTACTTGCATACATACCCTTTATCGTATAACTTTTCAGTGCATCTCACTGTGCCTCTCCACGTGTTGCTTTGGCCAATGGGATATTGGCAGATATGCTACAAGATAAGTTTGAAGATTATCAGCCTGTTTCTACTTGCCTTATTGAACATTTGTAATTTCTTTGGTGAGAAAACACTCAGGCTGGTCATTAGCCTTAGGAGGAGATATATAATGTTATAGCACAACGTTTCATCAGCAGAGCCTAGTCTAGATTTTCAGGTACATGAGTGAGTAAGTACTAATCATATGCCTATCAATGAGTAACCGATACAGTTTCTATAATTCTTTGTCAATACTCGCAGAATGAAATGTTGGCTTTTCAAATATGGCTGCAATTATTTGAGGACAAAGGAACATGTGCAACCTAAATTCAACAATATGACAATTTGGGTAGTTCTGGTGTACTGTGACATAGGTTTATCTTTTATGGTAAAGCACATTGTAAGAGGTTTTTTTTTTTTTTTTTTAATTTCACAGTTCTGAGAGATCAAGCCCAGCAGGAAAATACTACATATCAATGAAGGAAAAGTCTTCTTTTCATAGATATAATCTGGTGCCAGGGTGCTCAATTAAGGGAGCAGAGTACAGGCTGGATCTGAGCCTCCATTCACCCCTTCAGCTCAGTACTCCAAAACAGTTATCACATTGTGACTCAGGAAAAACTAAAATGTCAAATTAAAAGGCAAAATGTAATGAATGAGATGAATAGGCAAAGTAGAGAGGATTTTGAGGTCAGCGAAAACTTTATGATATGATACTATAATGATGGACATGTGTCAGCATACATTTGTCAAAATCTGTGGAATGCACAACACTAAGAATGAACCCTAATATAACCTACAGACTTTCAGTGATAACGGTGGTAGAGGTTCATCACTTGTAACAATTTTGATATTCTGGTGCGGGATCTTGATAGTAGGGCAGGCCATTCTTGTGTAGGGGCAGGGGGTACAGAAGAACTCTGTTCTTTCTGCTCAATTTTGCTATGAGCCTAAAATTTCTCTAAAAAATAAAGTCTATTTTTTTATTGTAACAAATGTGGAGAAAACATTTTCACTGCAATATCAAACATGGCTCCATAATTCAAACTACCTACTCAAGCCAAACAATGAATTTCTTAGTGAAGTTGACATATGAGTTAAAATAACATTTAATTTCTTAATTGTCACAATTTGGATGTATTACTATTTTTTAAATGAAATGGCTATTAATTTTTGATTAAAAGTTAATTGTAAATTAGAAAATGTAGGTAAATGAAATGATATTCAATGTGTTACATTTAAAATTTTCTGGGTAGTGATTTATGTGCATTCTGCAGGGAGAAAGGTCAAATTTTTATCAGCTTCTTTGAGAAGACTGAGACTTTAAAATAGGAAGGGCTATAGACTAAAATACTCAAAAAACAGTAAGGGAGTAAAATGATAACATTTATTTCAAAATATAGCAGTTTTGAGAATTGAGTGAGTGAGGAAGCAGTCAGAAGATGGTTGTGAAAGTAAAGGATATCAGTAAGACTGTGTAAGAGGTCCCCACCAGAAAATGATAGGAAAGAAAGTCATTTTGATACAGAGAAAAATACAAGGTAAATAAATCAGCAACTACCAAGATCTTTGAGGTGCAAGTATGTCCGGTGTGTTCAAGGAACATCAAGCGGATCAAGGTGGGTGGTGTGGAGTATGGACAAAAGCAATAGATGATATCGGATAAACTAGGGGACTGGCAGTGGAAATGTGTGTCATCTTTAAGGATTATCTGGACAGACTAGCAAGCCATTGTCAAGTCTAGCGAACTTTTGAGTATGAACTATGTGCTAGGAATAGTTAACTTAGAATAAAAATATGATGGTTTCAGCCAGGTGTGGCTCACACCTGTAATCCCAGCACTTTGGGAGGCTGAGGCAGGTGGATCATGAGGTCAGGAGATCAAGACCATCCTGGTTTAACATGGTGAAACTCCATGTCTACTAAAAATACAAAAAATTAGCCAGGCATGGTGGCGGGTCCCTGTAGTCCCAGCTACTCGGGAGGCTGAGGCAGGAGAATAGCATGAACCCGGAGGTGGAGCTTGCAGTGAGCTGAGACTGCACCACTGCACTCCAGCCTGGGTGGCAGAGCGAGACTCTATCTAAAAAAAAAAAAAAAATGGTTTTGTGAGTATGCACTGTCCTAAGATTTGTGTGTGAGACATACATTATTTATGAATAATCTCTGTGATATGGTTGGCTGTGTCCCCACCCAAATCTCACCTTGAATTGTAGTTCCCATAATCCCCATGTGTGGTGGGAGGAACCCAGTGGGAGGTAATTGAATCATGGGGTAGGTTTCCCCCATGCTATTCTCGTGATGGTAAGTTTTCACCAGATCTGATGATTTTATAAGGGGCCTCCCCCTTTGCTTGGCTCTTCTCCTTCCTGCCACCATATGAAGGATATGTTTGCTTCCCTTTCAGCCATGATTGTAAGTTTCCTGAGGCCTCCCCAGCCATGCTGAACTGTGAGTAAATTAAACCTCTTTTCTTTATAAATTACCCAGTCTCATTTATGTCTTTATTAGCAGCGTGAGAACGGACTAATATACCCTGCTTTCAGGCTCTTTAAAATGTATTTGCTTCAAGAATAGCACATATGCACAATTGAACAAAAATTTATTTTGAAACTACATCATGCTGTCAAAATATGCAATGCAAGTTGGAAGAAATGAAATAGTATAGAATATAGAAGACATATAGTATTTTATAAAGAAGGAGTCATTGATAATGGCTTTAGATAATGGACAAATATTAGATAAGAGTTTCTAGTTTTATAGTAGTTTCTATTTTTCCTTCCTTCCTTCCCTCCCTCCTGCCTGCCTGCCTTCCTTCCTTCTTCCTTCCTTTCCTTCTTTATTTTTTTCTCTCTTTTTCTTTATTTCTCTTTCTCCTTCCTTTCTTTCCTTCCTTTTTTTAATTTTTTTTCTTTTGAGTAAGAAGTATACTGACAATCAGGATGTTTGCCTAGAATAAATGAGAAAGTAAGTTATTACCCAGGCAGGCAAATAAAAGCATTTCAAAAATAGGAGCAAGGTCAACTCTGCAGATTGCTGATGAGAAGATGATTTTTAAAAGAAAAAAAAATAAAAGTCTCAAGTAGCCACAGGAATTGTCATCTTCTCACTGGTAACCTTGGGAAGACATTTTTATTATAATTCTGAAGAGAGAGGCCAATTAGAGAGAGTTGAAGAATGAATGAGGAACTCAGCTTCCACAGGGTCATAGACTAAACACTAAGAAAATATGCTGCAAAATATAAAGATTTTTACCAAAACAAGTTAAACATTTAAAATGTACTGTTGAACCAACAGAAAACTGAGAGAAATCACTAAAGGATTCATCAAGATAAATTAAGATCAAAAACAAGAAAATAAAGCAAACTCGAACATCAAAAAAAAAAAAAAAAAAGAAGTCCTGGGAATGTAGAACTATAGAGACATACAGCCTAAGTCCACAGCTGAACCTGAAAGAGTCTCCTTGCAGTGGCTATAACCTGAGTGCAAGTGGAGCCTAAAAGAAAAATAAAATCATAAAACATGTGATTTTGCTCTAAATAGAAAATTAAAATATAAGTTTTTCCCAAGAATAAGCAATGATAGCCTGCTTTCACATGGTTCAGGGTATAGAATATTTAGTTCCCTTGAGGCCAGGAAAACCTCAAACCAAGATTATTAATTGGAAGCGGCTGCAGATTGTTAATGCCTAATGAAACCCAGGAGATTCAAAACTCAGATTTCCTCCAGAAAGAAGCAACTTTAACATCAGTACTGACATTAAAAATGGCACCCAATGTACTTAGAAACCAAATTATCAAAATTTTCAGTTATAAAATCTAAAATAACTGTGTATAAAATGTTTAAAGAAATTAAAAATTGACTAAATAGTTGAGGTAAAGAAGATATCAAAAGTAACCAGGCAGATTAAAAAAAAGAAAAAAAAGAAAAGATTTCTAATTTAAACTTGAAATGTACAGAGTTTAGAAAACATCACTCTCTTTCACACAGCAAGAAAAGTCTGGACAAACTAAAAGTGAATGACCTTGCTCGGACTCATTAGAGAACTTAACTTAAGCTTCATGGCGAAATACCACCCTGAATCCAGAAAGCCAGATGCATCCAAAGGATGCAGGAACCAAGATCTGCTTACCTGAACAGGACTCACTGGAGGCATAAACTAGTAGGAGCACTTAAATGGTAATTTTGACAAATTGCTGAAGTCTAAGTGTTGACTAACATGAATGTGTTTCTTAGAGGCTGAAATCTTAGGACTCCTCTACTCCAACATTCTTGTGTTCTTTAACTCCAGGAATATGACCTTGTTCTCACGGTAAGACCCAAGACAGCACCCCTCTTTCTTGGTCAGGGAGACTGAAAGGGTAATCATTACAAAAGACTTTTTTTAATAACAAAAACCTATGGTCCAGGGAAAAGATTTTGCCAGAGCCTTATCCCAGCAGAGGACAGGGCATTTCCCTGACTCCATTCCCTTTTCCTCCCCTGCCTAATGACGGAGGCAGGTTGAAGAAACTGTTATGAAGGTCACAGCCCAAGGACATAGACTAAAGGACTGATATATATTCAGAAGATTATGGAATTTGTCTCTCCCGTAGTTTATTACTGTGTCAGGAGTTTTTCCTGCCGATGGGTTTGTGGTCTTGATAACTTCAAAGAATGAAGCTGCGGATCTTCGTGGTGAGTGTTACAGCTCAAGGAGTGCACCGACCAGGAGAATGAGCAGCAGCACAGTTTATCAAACAAAGCCAAAGGAAAGCATCCACGTGGTGGAAGGATACCCGTATGGGTTGCCATTGCTGGGTTGGGTGGCTAGGGCTTATATACCTGTGTTACTGCCTTCCCTTTCTTTCTTTTTGTCCACTGAGCATGGTTCTTTTTTCAGTCCTCCCTTGGAGTGGTTAATTTTAAATCCTTCGCTCTATTGGTGAAGAACTCAAAACCCTGGGTCACAGTGGTCTTCTGCAAAGTCCCCAAACCGGCCCACGAAGTCCCGCCAACTCCACCCCTCATTACCATACTGATAGGGTTCCAGGACAATAAAAGTAGATGACAGTAGAAAAAGCTTCAAGACACATAAACTCTCTAAAATGGAGTTTTTAGAGAATCCCCAAATCCATAGAGAAGAGACAGAAAACAATGTCTCCAGAGAAATGTGAACCCACTTGTACCAACAGCTACAGAAAATTAAACATAGTGTAACTCCTAGCCAAATAACAAAAACGCTGACATTAGGTCTATTTACTTCAGGTCCTGTGAAATTATACAACACGTTCAGTCTTCAAGCTGTGGGATATGATGCAGTTTCTTTCAAATAGCCTGATCAATCTTTTATTCTTTAATTCATAGTAACCCCCCCCCTTTTTTCCTTTTTCTCCTTTTTCTTTTTTTTTTTCTGCCTTTGTAACATGCCCAGACATACCACAGTACCAAGTCCTATCAGTACCAGCTCTACTCCTTTCCTTATTTGGAAAGAAGGCTAGTTCTCTAGCTTATTGCAGACACCCCTTCCTCTTTCCCCTCTCTCCCTTACCTGCTCACCTAATCAAAAAAAAGAAAAGTTCAAAAGTTTAGCCAATCGGGATTAGTTTAGATTGTATGGCCTGACCTCGGCCAATGGGGAAAGGGTACAGGGGCAGGACTTGCATCAGGATTAAACGCTCTCATGACCCTTTGTTCAGGTCTGCTCTCATGGAGACTGGCCAAGGTGAAGCATCCCTCTGCGCAGAAGTAAAATTGTTTTGCTAAGAATCCTTTGTTTGAGTATTCACTTTCCTTAGGATTTTGAGCGTTATTCCCAACAAAAACAAGTTACACGACATGACAAAAACCAAGAGAAAACAAAGTCTGAACAGACAATCATCAGAACCAGAGTCCGATAGGACACAGATACTGGAATTATCAGGTAGGAAATTTAAAATTCTGATTACTATGTTAAGGATTGTAATTGAAAATGTAGACCCCATGCAAGAACAAATGGGTAATGTAAGTAAGAAGGAACTACAAGAAAGAATACAAAATAAATATAGTATTCCCCTCATGTGAAAAGACAAAATTATAACAAACGTAGTTAAAGATTTTCGTTGGCTTTCATTTGCAATTCTAGAATCAGACATCTCATTCTAAAAATGCAATGAGTACTCCAGTAAGCTGGGCAGAGGAGTTTGGTTTTATAGACAGAGAATTGCTGAAGTAAGCAGAAACAAAGAACAAAAAGCAAAATGGTCATTTCAAAGTTACATTATTTATAAAGGTTATAACAGAGGGAATTCCCTTATTGAAGCAGCTAAAACAGCTTGTTTGGGGATTTGGTCTATCTCTCAGTCTAAGGATTTCTGGGAAGGTCCCAAAAACAACTTAGCTTCTGCTTGATGACATGGAACTTTAGTGTGAATAACTCCATTTTGCTTTGGCCAGTTGGGCCTAGTGCAGAAACTCAGTTCAAATCAATGCCTATAAATTGTATTTAATACCCTTATTATCTGGAGTTATGTTCTTAATACTCCCAGTGGATGCCTGACACTGCAGATAGCATAGAACCCTATATATACTATGTTTTTTCATATACATACATACCTATAATAAAGTTTAACTTATAAATTAGGCACAGTAATAGATTATCAATGATAATTAATAATTATAATTATAATTATATACCCTAATAAAAATTATGTGAATTTGGTCTCTAGCTCACACACACATGCATCCTCTCTCTCTCAACATGTCGTACCCTACTCACACTTATGATGATGATGATGTGAGATGGTAAAATTCCTGTGTAATGGGATAAAATGAGGTGAATGTTGTAGACACTGTGACATGGTATTAGACTGCTATTGACCTTCTGAGGATACATCAGAAGGAGGATCATCTGCTTTGGGTGACCCTAGACCTTTGCATCATGATGAGCCATGGAGATTTTCCAGACCACAGTAGACCAAGGGTAACTGAAACCATAGTGAGTGAAACTGAGGATAAGCAAGGATTACTGTATTAGAAAACAACTGCACTTTAGCAGAAATGAAGAATATTTCTGATGGATGGGCTCAATAATAGACTAGGCTAGACTTGGCTGAAGAAAGAATCAGTGAACTTGAAAGCTTCAAAGATAAGTAAATAGAAACTTTACAAACTAAAATGCAAAGAGAAAAAAGAATGCAAAAATTTTTAAAATAAAACAGAACCACCAAGAACTGTGGGACAATTTCAAATGTGTAACATACACACAAGTGGAAGACCAGAAAAAGAATACAGACCAGGAGAAATATTTGAAGCAATATGGTCAAGAATGTTTCATAATTAATGACAAAACCAAAGAACTAGGATGCTCAGAGAACACCAAGCAGTATAAATATTAAAATATTTATACCTTAGGCATATGTTCAAACTGTAGAAAACTAAAAGCAAAAAAGCAATTTTGGAAAAATTCCATATTGGGTGTGGTGAGAGCAAGGATAAAAATTGCAGTGAACTTCTTATCCAAAACCGTGCACACCAGAAAAGAGAGGAGTGAAATAATTGAAGTGTAAAAAGAAAAAAAGAAAAAAAAGCAAACACCAAATGACAATTGCATAGCCAGAAAAGATATCCTTCAAAAGTGAAGAAATATAGACATTGTATTATTAAATTTTCATACTGCTATGAAAAAATACCTGAGACTGGGTAATTTACAAAGAAAAAGAGGTCTAATGGACTCACACTTCCATGTGTCTAGGAAGGCCTCATAATTATAGCAGAAGGCAAAGAAGGAGCAAAGGCACGTCTTATATGGCAGCAGGCAAGACAATGTGTGAAGGGGAACTGCCCTTTATACAGATCTCATGAGACTTATTCACTATCATGAGAACAGCACAGGAAAAACCTGCTCTCATGATTTAATTACCTCCCACTACATCCCTTCCATGACACATGGGGATTATGCGAGGTAGAATTCAAGATGAGATTTGGGTGAGGACACAGAGTCAAACTGTATCATGCCATCTTTGGCCCCTCACAAATCTTATGTCCTCACATTTCAAAACAAATCATGCCTTCCCAACAGTCCCCCAAAGTCTTAATTCATTTCAGCATTAACTCAAAAGTCCACAGACCAAAGTTTCATCTGAGACAAGGCAAGTTCCTTCCACCTATGAGCCTGTAAAAGTCCAAAGCAAGTTAGTTACTTCCTAGATACAGTGAGGGTACAGGCATTGGGTAATTACACCTGTTCCAAATGGGAGAAACTGACCAAAACGAAGGGGCTACAAACCCCATGCGAGTCCAAAATCCTGTAAGGCAGTCATTATAGTTCCAAAATGAGCTCCTTTGAGTTCATGCCACACATCCAGGTCACACTGATGGCAAGAGGTAGGTTCCCATGGTCCTGAGCAGCTCTGCCCCTATGGCTTTGCCAGGTACAACCCCCTTCCTGGCTGCTTTTACAAGTTGGTGTTGAGTGTGGCTTTTCCAGGTTCACAAGTGCAAGCTATGCAAGCTGTTGGTGGATCTATCATTCTGGGGTCTGGAGGATGGTGGCCCTCTTCTCACAGTTCCACTAGGCAGTGCCCCAGTGGGGACTCTGTGGGGGCTCCCGCCTGATATTTCCCCTCTGTACTGTCCTAGCAGAGGTTCTCCATCAGGGCCCTGACCCTGCAGCAAACGTCTGCCTGGACATCCGGGAGTTTCCATACATACTCTGAAATCTAGGCAGAGGTACCCTAACCTCAACTCTTGACTCTGTGTACCTGCAGGCTCAATACCTTATGGATAGAGCCAATGCTCTGGGCTTGTGCCCTCAGAAGCCACAGCCAGCGATAAACCTTGGCCCCTTTTAGCCATGGCTGGAGTGCCTGGGATGCAGGGCACCAAGTCCCTAGGCTGCACACAGCAGGGAGCCCTAGGCCTGGCCCACAAACCATTTTTCCCTCCTAGGCCTGTAACAGGAGCAGCTGCCATGAAAGACTCCTGACATGCCCTGGAGACATTTTCCTCATTGTCGTGATGATTAGCATTTGACTCCTCATTACTTATGCAAATTTCTGTAACAGGCTTCAATTTCTCCCCAGAAAATGGGTTTTTCCTTTATTCCACAAGTCAGGTTGCAAATTTTCCAACTTTTATGCTCTGCCTCCTTTTGAAAACTGCCATTTCAAAATATCTCCCACCAGATACCCTAAATCATCTCTCTCAAGTTCAAAGTTCTACAGATTTCTAAAGCAGTGGCAAAATGCTGCCAGTCTCTTTGCATAAAAAGAATGACCTTTACTCCAGTTCCCAACAAGTTCCTCATCTCCATCTGAGACCTCCTCATCTCCATCTGAGAGCACCTCAGCCTGGACTTTATTGTCCATATCACTAACAGCATTTTGGTGAAAGCCATTCAACAAGTCTCTAGGAAGTTACAAACTTTCACACATCTTCCTGTCTTCTGAGCCCTCCAAGTCTCTAGGAAGTTTCAAACTTTCCCACATTTTCCTATTATCTTCTGAGCCCTCCAAACTGTTCCAACCTCCGCCTGTTACCCAATTCTAAAGTCGCTTCCACATTTTCACATATTTTAATAGCAGTGGCCCACTCCCAATACCAATTTACTGTATTAGCCCATTTTCATACTGCTATGAAGAAATACCTGAGACTGGGTAATTTATAAAGAAAAAGAAGTTTAATGGATATGTCTGGGGATGCCTCAAAATCATGGTGAAAGGCAAAGGAGGAGCAAAGGCACATCTTAGATGGTGCAGGCAAGAGAGCATGTGCAGGGGAACTGCCCTTTATAAAACCGTCATATCTCGTGAGACTATTTACTATTACAAGAACAGCATGGGGAAAAAACACAGTCATGATTCAATTACCTCACATCATGCCCCTTCCATGACATGTGGGGATTATGGGAGCTACAATTCAAGATGAGATTTGGGTGGGGACACAGTCAAACCATATTAGACATTATCTGATATTTTTAAAAAAAAAAAAAAAAAAGCAAGGGAAATCATTGCCAATAGATCTTTGAAAGAAATGTTGAAGTAATTTGTTCAGAGGAAGAATTATATAGATCGAAACCTGAATCTACCTAATGAAAGAAAGGATGGCAGAGAAGGAATAAATGAAGATAAAATATCTTATTTTTCTTAATCATAATTGACCTATTTTATATTTTATGTAAAGCACTAAGAACAATGTTGTAATTACAAAACAATGGATAAGTACTAGAAATTGGTAATAAACATTCTGTTGTAGGATACCTGCATTGCCTGTGAAGCCATGTAGTGATAGTTGAAGGTGGCCTTTAAGTAAAATTGTGTCATGTAACCTCTAGAGTAACCACTAAAATATTTTAATATTTTTTTAATTTTAAAAACTTTAAGTTATTGGGGTACAGGTAGTATTTGGTTATGTAAGTTCTTTAGTGGAGATTTGTGAGAAACTGGTGCACTCATCACCCGAACAGTATACACTGCACCATATTTGTTGTCTTTTATCCCTTGAACCCCCTCCCACTCATCCCCCCCAGTCGCCAAAGTCCATTTTATCATTCTTATGCATTTGTGTCCTCATAACTTAGCTCCCACATATCAGTGAGAACATACGATGTTTGGTTTTCCATTCCTAAGTTACTTCACTTAGAAGAATAGTCTCTATCTCATTCAGGTCATTGCCAATGCTGTTAATTTATTCCTTTTTATGGCAGAGTAGTATTCCATCATATACGTGTATATACTGGAGTTTCTTTATCCACTTGTTGATTAATGGGCATTTGGGTTGGTTCCATGATTTTGCTATTGTGAATTGTATTGCTATAAACATGTGTATGCAAGTATCATTTTCAAATAATGACTTATTTTCCTTTGGGTAGATACCCAGTAGGGGATTGCTGGATCAAATGCTAGTTCTACTCTTAGTTCTTTAAGGAATCTCCACACTGTTTTCCATAGCAGCTGTACTAGTTTACAGTCCCACTAGCAGTGTAGAAGTGTTTCCTGATCACCACATCCATGCCACCGCTTTTTGATTTTTTTATATTATGGCCATTCTTGCAGGAGTAAGGTAGTATTGCATTGTGGTTTAGATTTGCATTTCCCTGATTATTAATGATGTTGAGCATTTTTTCATGTTTGTTGGCCATTTGCACATCTTCTTTTAAGAATTGTCTATTCATGTTCTTAGTCCACTTTTTGATTTTTTTTTTTTTCTTACTGACTTGAGTTCATTATAGATTCTGGATATTAGTCCTTTGTCAGATGTATAGATTGTGAAGATTTTCTCCCACTCTGTGGGTTGTCTGTTTACTCTGCTGACTGCTCCTTTTTTCATGCAAAAGCTCTTTAATTAGGTCTCAGCTATTTATATTTGTTTTCATTGCAATTGCTTTTGGGTTTTGGTCATGAAATCCTTGCCTAAGTCAATGTCTAGAAGGGTTCTTCCAATGTTATCTTCTAGAATTCAGGTCTTAGGTTTAAGTCTTTAATCTATCTTGAGTTGATTTTTGTATAAGGTGAGAGATGAGGATCCAGTTTCATTCTCCTACACATGGCTAACCAATTATCCCAGCACCATTTGTTGAAAAGGTAGTCCTTTACCCACTTTATGGTTTTGTTTGCTTTGTTAGCGCTCAGTTGGCTATAAATATTTGGGCTTATTTTTGGGTTCTCTATTCTCTTCTATTGGTCTTTGTGCCTATCTTTATACCAGTACCAATCTGTTTTGGTGACTATGGCCTTATAATATAGTTTGAAATAAGGTAGTGTGATGCTTCCAGATTTGTTCTTTTTGCTTAGTCTTGCTTTGGCTATGCGGGCTCATTTTTGGTTCCATATGAATTTTAGAATTGATTTTTCTAACTCTGTGAAGAATGATGGTGGTTTGATGGGCATTGCATTGAATTTGTAGATTGCTTTTGGTAGTATGGTCATTTTCACAATATTGATTCTACCCATCCATGAGCATAGGATGTGTTTCCATTTGTTTGCGTCATCTATGGTTCCTTTTAGCAGTGTTTTGTAGTTATCCTTGTAGAGGTCTTTTGACTCCTTTGTTAGGTATATTCCTAAGTGGTTTTTTGTTTGTTTGCTTGTTTGGCAGCTATTGTAAAAGGGGTTGAGTTCTTGACTTGATTCTCTGCTTGGTCACTGTTGGTGTATAGAAGAGCTACTGATTTGTGAACATTAATCTTGTATCCAGAGACTTTGCTGAATTCTTTTATCAGTACTAGTTGCTTTCTGGTGTAGTCCTTACGGTTTTCAAGATAAACAATCATACTGTCAGCAAACAGGGACAATTTGACTTCCTCTTTACTGATTTGGATGCCCTTTATCTCTTTCTCTTGTAGGATTGCTCTGGCTAGGATTTCCAGTACTGCGTCGAAGAGGAGTGGTGAGAGCGGGCATCCTTATCATCTTCTAGTTCTTGGAGGGAATGCTTTCAACTTTTCCCCATTCAGTATTATGTTGGCTGTGGGTTTGTCATAGATGGCTTTTATTACATTAAGGTATGTCCCTGTATGCCGATTTCGCTGAGGGTTTTGATCACAAATGGATGCTAGATTTTGTCAAATGCTTTTTCTGCGTCTATTGAGATGATCATGTGATTTTTGTTTTTAATTCTTTTTATGTGGTGAATCATATTTATTGACTTGTGTATGTTAAACCATCCATGCATCCCTGGTATGAAACCTACTTGATCATGATGGATTATTTTTTGATATGTTGTTAGAGTCAGTTAACTAGTATTTTGTTAAGGATTTTAGCATCTATGTTCATCAAGGATATCAGTCAGTAGTTTTCTTTTTTGGTTGTGTCCTTTCCTGGTTTTGGTACTAGGGTGATCCTGGCTTTATAGAATGAATTAGGGAGGGTTCCTTCCTTATCTATATTGTGAAATAGTGTTAAAAGGATTGGTTCCAATTCTTCTTTGAAAGTCTGCTAGAATTCTGCCGTGAATCCATCTTGTCCTGTACTTTTTTTCTGTTGGTATTTTTTAATTACCATTTCAATTTTGCTGCTGTTATTGGTCTGTTCAGGGTATCTAATTATGCCTGATATAAGCTAGGAGGGTTGTATTTTTCCAGGAATTTATCCATCTCTTCTAGCTTTTCCAGTTTATGTATGTAAAGGTATTCAGAGTAGCCTTGACTGATCTTTCATATTTCAGTGGTGCCAGTTATAATAACTCCTTTTTCATTTCTCAGTGAGGTTATTTAGATTTTCTCTCTTCTTTTCTTGGTTAATCTTGCGAATGGTGTATCAATCTTATCTTTTCAAAAAAACCAGCTTTTTGTTTCATTTATCTTTTGTACTTTTTGTTTGTTTGTCTCAATGTCATTTAGTTCTGCTCTGATCTTGGTTAGTCCCTTTCTACTGAGTTTGGGTTTGGTTTATGTTGTTTCTGTAGTTGCTTGAGGCATGACCTTAGATTGTCTGCTTGTGCTCTTTCAGACTTTTTGATGTAGGCATTTAGGGCAATGAACTTTCCTCTTAGCACCACCTTTGTTGTATCCCAGAGATTTGATAGGTTGTGTTATTATTGTCATTTAGTTCAAACAATTTTTTAATTTCCATCTTGATTTCGTTTTTGACCCAATGCTCATTCAAGAGCAGGTTATTTAATTTCCACATATTTGCGTGGTTTTGAGGGTTCCTTTTGGAGTTGATTTCCAGTTTTATTCCACTGTGGTCTGAGAGATTGTTTGATATAATTTCAGTTTTCTTAAATTCGTTGAGGCTTATTTTATGGCCTATCATATGGTCTATCTTAGAGAAAGCTCCATGGGCTGTTGAATAGAATGTGTACTCTGCAGTTGTTGGATGAAGTGTTCTGTATATATCTGTTAAGTCCTTTTGTTCCAAGGAATAGTTTAAATCCATTGTTTCTTTGTTAACTTTCTGTCTTGATGACCTGCCTAGTGCTGTCAGTGTAGTATTGAAGTCCCCCACTATTATTGTGTTGCTATCTATCTCATTTCTTAGGTCTATTAGTAATTGTTTTATAAATTTGGGAGCTCCAGTGTTAGGTGCATATATGTTTAGGATTGTAATATTTTCCTGTTGGAAAAGGCCTTTTACCATAACCACTGTTGCTTTAAAATGTGTTTTGTCTGACATAAGAATAGCTATCCTTGCTTGCTTTTGGTGTCCATTTACATGAAATGCCTTTTTCCATCCCTTTAAGTTTATGTGAGTCCTTATGTGTTAGGTGAGTCTGCTGAATGCAGCGGATAGTTGGTTGGTGAGTTCTTATTCATTCTGCAGTTCTGTATCTTTTAAGTGAACCATTTAGGCCATTTACGTTCAATGTTAGTATTTAAATGTGAAGTACTGTTGCATTCAGCATGCTGTTTGTTGCCTGCATACTTTGTTTTTTGTTTTTTCTTTATAACTTGCATTTATTTTTTATGGGTGTTGTGTGCTTTATGCTTTGAAGACATTCTATTTTTATGTGTCTCCAAGATTTTTTTCAAGATTTAGAGCTCCTTTTAGCAGTTCTTGTAGTGGTGGCTTGGTTATGGCGAATTCTTTCAGCATTTGTTTATCTGAAAATGATTGTATCTTTTTTTCATATATGATGCTTAGTTTCGCTAGATACAACATTCCTGGCTGAAGATAAGTTTTCCTTTGTAGGTTACCTGGTACTTCGGTTTCATAGCTCTTAAGATTCTTTCCTTCATCTTAACTTTGGATAGCCTGATTACAGTGTGCCTAGGCAAAGATCTTTTTGCGATGCATTTCCCAGGTGTTCTTTGTGCTTCTTGTATGTGCATGTCTAGGTCTCTCACAAGGCTGAGGAAGTTGTCCTTGATTATTCCCCCAAACATGTTTTCCAAGCTTCTAGAATTGTCTTCTTCCTCAGGAACACCAATTATTCTTAGATTTGGTTGTGTAACGTCTTGGAGGCTTCGTTCATATTTTCTTATTTTTTTTTCTTTGTCTTTGTTGGATTGGGTTAATTCAAAGACCTTGTCTTTGAGCTCTGAATTTCTTTCTTCTACTTGTTCAATTCTATTGCTGAGACTTTCCAGAGCATTTCATGTTTCTAAAAGTGTGCCAAAGTTTCCTGAATTTATTTTATTTATTTTTCCTTAAGCTATTTATTTTATTGTAAATTTCTCCCTTCACTTCTTGTATCAGTTTTTGGATTTCCTTGCATTGGGCTTCACCTTTCTCTGGTCCCTCCCTGGTAAGCTTAACAACTAACCTCCTGAATAATTTTTCAGATAAGACAGGGATTTCTTCTTGTTTTGGATCCACTGCTGGTGAACTACTGTGATTTTTGAGAGGAGTTGATGAGCCTTGTTTTGTCATATTACTAGGTTGGTTTTCTGGTTCTTTCCCATTTGGGTAATCTCTGTCAGAGGGAAGGTCTAGGGCTGAAGGCTGTTGTTCAGACTTTTTTGTCCCACGAGGTGTTCCCTTAATGCAGTACTCACCCCGTTTTCCTGTGTTTGTGGCTTCCTGTGAGCTGAACTGCAGTGATTGTTGTCTCTCTTCTGGGTCTAGCCATCCAGTGAGGCTACCCAACTCTTGGCTGGTGCTGGGGTTGTCTACACAGAGTCCTGTGATGTGAACCGTCTATGGGTCTCTCAGCTGTGGATACTAGCGCCTGTTCAGGTGGAGGTGGCAGGGGGTGCAATGAACTCCATGAGGGTTCTTAGCTTTGTTGGTTTAACGTTCTATTTTTGTGTTGGTTGACTTCCTGCCAGGAGGTGGCGCTTTCCAGAAAGCATCAGCTGTAGTAATGTGAAGATGGACTGGTGGTGGGTGGGGCCCTAGAACTCCCAAGATTATATATTCTCCGTCTTCTGCTACCAGTGTGGAGAGGCAAGGACCATCAGGTGGCAGCGGGGCTAGGCCTGTCTGAGCTTAGACTCTTCTTGGGCTGGTCTTGCTGTGGCTGCCATGGGGATGGGGTGAGATTCCTATGTCACTGGAGTTGTGAAGCTAGGAGGATTATGGCTGTCTCTGCTGAGTCATGAAGGTTGTCAGGGAAGTGGGGAAAAGCCAGCAGTTACAGGCCTCACCCAACTCTCACGCAAACCAAAGAGCTGGTCTCACTTCCATTGTGCCACCCACAACAGCACAGAGTCTGTTTCCAGGTGGAGGGTGGGCTTGAAAATTTGCCTGACGCTTTCCGCCTCCCAGCTGGGAAAGAAAAGGGCTTTAGTTGTTCCTCCACCTGTGAAGTCTGCAAGCTGGATTCACACCCTCGGCTGAGTTCTGGCCAGGAGGCTTGTAGCCTGCTCAAATTGTTACAAAGTTCAGCTAGGGAAGTCCTTCTCCTCCTGGGGTTTTACCCCCTGCTCCTCTGGCCTCCCTCCTGGTGAATTCCTGTGGTGCCTGGCGGGAATGGGCTGCCTGGGGATTCAGCAAGCTCCCAGGGCCTCCCTGCTGCCTCCTCCACCCCTGTATTTTGCTCAGCTCGGCTCTCCATCTTGACTCAGCTCCAGGTAAAGTCCAGAACGTCTCCTGCAAACAGACTTTCAGCTTGTCCAGTGGGGGTGTGTGTTCCTGTTTGGGAAAGAAGGGTCTCCCTTTCCCACTTCCACAGTTGGGGCACTCACAGTATTTGGGGTGTCTTCTGGGTCCTGCAGGAGCAGTCCCCTTCCTTCAGAGGGCCTGTGGGTCCTCTTAGAATTGCTGGTTTGTTCTTGCAGTCAATCTGGAGTTAAAATTCACAATGCAAACCTCTGCATGCTGTTCTATCTGGAGCTGCAGTCTAGTCCTGCTTCCAGTCCGCCATGATCAGCAGAGGTCCCCCACTACAATATTTTAAAAAGAAGTATATTTGGTACACAAAGACAGAAGGTAAAATAGAACCACATGAAAATGCTCAATTAAAATCAGAGAAGGCTGTAAAAGAGATAAGAAACCAAGAACAAATGCAACAAATGA
The DNA here is from genome assembly GCF_003255815.1 of Theropithecus gelada. Taxonomy (NCBI): domain Eukaryota; kingdom Metazoa; phylum Chordata; class Mammalia; order Primates; family Cercopithecidae; genus Theropithecus; species Theropithecus gelada. The sequence continues at coordinate 37,546,245 of NC_037683.1, read as the reverse complement.
AAAACAGTTACACACATGGTAGATATTAATCTGTATTTTAATCACTTTAAGTGTAAATAATCTGAACACAGCAATTAAAAGCAAGACAATCTCATAATGGAGAAACAAGACCCAACATTTGTTGTCCTCAAAAAGGAAAACAAAGTAAAACTCTAAAGAATCAACTATGTTAAAAGAAAAAATATTGAGAAAGATGTGCCATTGCTAACTCTAATCAAAAGAAACCTAGGCTAGCTAAATTAATTTCAGACAAGACAGGCTTCAGAGCAAAGGATATTATCAGGGATGATAAAAGGTGAATTTGATAATAAAAGGGTCAATATACAAGAATATTATATGTAAATTATTAAAAGTTATAATTATGTAAAATTATATACTTTATATATGCTATATATAATTAGATATATTTTTATATAATTATATACACAGCCCAGCTTACCTCAAATTTAAATTATATCAAATTTAGCTTACCATGCAAACATGTTATCTTAGGTCCAGAGTCTGACACAGGTCACCCGAGGATGAATTCAAGAGCTTAACAGGGCTTTCTAGAAAGCCTAGAAAGCCTAGCTAGAAACAGTTTCTTTCTAGCTCTAGGGGAGATAGTTTTTCACACATTTTTATATCCTAGAAACTTCCTGTATTTCATGGGTCATGTCTCTCTTTCTCCATCTTCAAAGCTAATAAAGGCAAGGAGAGTCCATCTCATATGTCGTCACCCTGATCTCTCTCAATTTAAAAGAAAATCCTAAGCACCCCAACTGACTGAAGGGACCCTCTCTTGGCCAAAGGGACCCAAGGAAAACCTTAAAAACTAAATGTCCAGCCATGACTGGAGGAAGGTAGGACTTGTTTTGTTACACTCACTCGTTTTTGGAGTTTAAGCACAACTGACCAGCATTAATGTTAAATAGAGATCATAAGACTGACAGAACAGACTATGGCAGTAAGGTACCATATTGTAAACAAGACCTGAGGCCATCTGAAGCAAGGATTAAGTCATGTCCTACAAACCATAAGATCTCCCTAAGCAGATTTTAAAAATTAACTCAGTATAATGTGATTATTTTCCATCCAGACTCTGGTACAAAAATACATGACACATAACAGCCACCATGTTTTAAATTAAGCATTCCTTTGTACTTACTTCAAGCCTTTAGACAAAGCTCAACACTTTCAACCAACTGCAAATTAAAGAACCTGCGACTCCACCTGCAACCTGTAAACTCTTGCTTCAGGGTATCCCACCTTGTGGGGCTGAATCAATGTGTATCTTTCATGTACTGATTTATAATTTTACCTACAATTCCTGTCTCCCTAAAATCTATAAAACCAGATTGCACCCTGACTACCTCAGGATCACTTATTAAAGGCTTCTCGGGTTTGTGCTTTTTTTCTGGGCTGTGGTCAATCATATTGGCCCACAATAAACCTCTGTAAAGTATTTTCAAAGTCTGGGTTTTTCATTAACACCTTTATAATCACATTTCCTATCTAACCCTGAACCCTTCTGCCCCTGCCTTTAACTCTTAAGTGCACTTGTGATTACATTAGGTCCATCTGGGCAATCTAGGCATTGTCTCCTCATTTTTAGGCCAGCTGTTAGCAACCTTAATTCTATTTGCAAGCTTAATGTTCCTTTTCCAAGAAAGGTAACATATTCACAAGTTCAAAAAATTAGGACATGAGCATCTTTGGGGGTCTGCTGACTACAATTTATCCTCAGTCCCCTAAAGGTCAATGCCTTTTTTACATGCAAAATATATTTAACTCAACCCATGGCTCCTGAAATTCTCCACCTATTACTGCATCAACTTGGTGTAAAACAAGGTCATCAAGATAACAGTTCCAAAACTCAGGATCTATATCGTCTAAATTAGGTGTGAGTGAGGCTTTGGGGAGTTGTGAAATAAAACAACTCACCTGTTCAGAAAGTACAATAGTGGAACAAACATAGAATAACAATTATGCACATTTCTGGTCACAAAGGGAGAAAATGGAACAAAAAAATGAAGTCACCTGTTTAAAGCAAATTCAAAATTTGCCCTGACACATTGTATTTGGTTTTAAGGCCTGGGACTGAAACTTTGGGGATCATAGATCCGTTTTCATAAAATGTAGCATGTTTTTGCATGTGAGTAGTGTTACTAGCTGCTTTCTAACCTATGGAATTTTAGGAACCCAACAGGTTTTTAAAAATTTCATTCTCCCTCTGTCGCTGGCAGTATCTTTGTTTGTATAACATTCTCAAGCACGTTTAGAGTCACTGGTGTGTGTCAAGAAGATTCACTTTATTAGACAAATCTCTAGTTCTGACTTCTGCTTGGATGACAGTCTCTAAGTCACATGGTTAATCTCTTCAAAGAGACATTTATGTGACTGAACACTGTTTTTTTGCTTCTGAAACATTAGCAAAAGGTTGTCTCTCAAGTTCTCTCCAAAACTTGTTTTTCTGACTGTAATTATCCTAATTACAGCATCTTTTGCAATCTGAATGGCTAATTTCACTAATAATTAAGTTCTGGTTCTTACTTGCTTAACAGTTCTTCCCTCAAACTACCTTTTTTCTCACATTTTAAAATAAATGGTATTCACCTCTCAACATTTACAGGGAATTCTCTTTGCATAAATATCAAAACTTACAAGCTTTGCTCTTTAAATGTAATTTTTCTTGAGAGCAGGCTTTTATTAGTGGGAATAGAATGTTCTGCATTTCCCAGTGACTACTTCTAACCTCCCCATGCTAGAGGCATGAAGAGATTTTTTTTCCTAATTTTCTCTCTGAGAACCTGGTGGATTTCAAGGTAAACCTTATAAAAGTGTGCCTCTTGCCCCATTCCCCAAGGCTCAGTCTTAGTGATTTTGAGATCATCCACACTGAGCCTCCTTCAATTTGTCAGTTGTAACTCAATGTTTCTATTAGTACAGGCTCTACTGCTGGGCTTCTGCTCTTGGTAAACTGTGATTCTTTATACTGCTTGACCCTACAACTTTGGGGGCAGCAGCTTGCTTTGTGACCTCAATTCTCTGATGGATCTAAGAAGGGTTGTTGATTTTCAGATTCAACTTTTTTTGTTGTTGTTATTTTGAGCATAGAAGCAACATATTCTAAGCTTTTACGTGGAAAGTGGAAGTACCCTGAATTCAATTTTTTTTTTTTTTTTTTTAAGTAGAGACGGGATTTCAGCATGTTAGCCAGGATGGTCTCAATCTCTTGACCTTGTGATCTGCCCGCCTTGGCCTCCCAAAGTGCTTTACAAAGGATTACAGGTGTGAGCCTCCATGCCTGACCCTGAATTCATTTTTTTGATAGCATTTCTGTTTTACCTCACAATAGTGCATAGGCTTACCTGTGCAATATCACTTGATCAAATTATTTACAATTTTCAAAAATATCAACCCAGAATATACATAAATAAATACCTTTTCCAAAAAGAATTAGATTACCGTATGAAACTTATTTTTCAGCCCCTTTTCCATTATTTTACATTTTTGTTTTATTTATTTATTTATTTGTAGTTGGACTCTTGCTCTGTCGCCCAGGCTACAGTGCAGTGGCATGATCTAGGCTCACTGCAACCTCCACTTCCCGGGTTCAAGTGGATTCTCCTGCCTCAGTCTCCCAAGTACCTGCGACTAAGGGCATGCACCACCACACCCAGCTAATTTTTGTAGTTTTAGTAGAGACGGGGTTTTGCCATGTTGGCCAGGCTGGTCTTGAACTCCTGATGTCAGGTTATCCACCTGCCTTTGCCTCCCAAAGTGCTGGGATTACAGGTGTAAGCCACCACACCCGGCCTCTGTTATTTTTAATAACTTTCTATTTTGCAGTAATTGTAGTGATCACAGGTAGTTGTTGCCATCACTACACATGATGAAGTTGCATTATGGACAGTGTCTTACTGTTTTAACTTATAGTGGTGCACAAAGTGCTTTTCTCAACATTGGAATAAAAAGTCAATAATATGGAGTTTCTGCCTTTATGTGAACCTAATTCTGGTAAAGGAGATAAATTTTTACAGCTGCAAAAGTATTAAAATGAGGTAGGTGAGGAATAATAACAGCAAAGTTTCTGTGTTGGAAAATTAGCTCCATGGTGCATAAGTTGGAATTTATTATCAGGTATGTGGGAGAAAAAAGAAAATAAAAAGCACAGATAATTTGTAAAAGTAAAGATACTTTCCTGAGGATAGAAGAATCCAGTAGAGATATTCATACATTGAGTCTAATTCAAATCAAGATGGATAACGTAGGTTAAGTAGAAATGACAGATCCCCTCAGAAAAAATTGACAAATTAGCTTTGTACTGATGATATAAGAAGAGCCTGGGTCAAATAAGTCACCCCGAAATGGGCAGTAATTCAATAGTTCCAAAAAAAGATCCATCTTGTGAGATTTGAAAGATGACAGTTTGAAGGGTTGAGAGGCTTTAAGCAATTTGGGCTGCGATCATAATATATTCAAATATAAAAACAAAGTGGGAGAGTGTAGTTAAAAGGAGAATATTGTCAAAAATCTGTAAACAGTCCACTTCCAGTAATAGATAATGTAAGATGCCATGAATTAATATGAATAGTGTCTGGAAGGATGGGACTCACACCGGTGAACTACAATAGACAGACGGTCTCTGATGTAACAATACATTTTCAACTTTATGGTGGTACAAAAGCAATATGCATTCAGTAAAAACTTTACTTACAATTTTGATTTTTGGTATTTTCTTGGGCTAGTGATATGGAGCAAGATTCTCTGTTGTGATGTTGGGCAGCAGTCGCAAGCCACAGCTCTCAGTCAGCCATGGGATCCCAAGATGAGTCTACAGGAGGTTTTGCGCAAATGTAGACAAAAGTAAGTGTTCTGAGCACTGTTAAAGTAGGCTAGGCAGAACTGTGATGTTTGATAGGTTAGGTGTATTAAATGCATTTTTGGCTTAGAATAATTTAAATTTGTGCTGTTTATCTAGATTGCTAGTCAAGGTGTATCTGTATTCTGAAACGCAGAGAAGACATGTTTGTTGTTGTTATTTTGTATTTAATTTTGTTTTACATACTGGGGTACACGCACAGGATGTCCAGGTTTGTTACATAGGTAAATGTGTACCATGGTGGTTTACTGCACCTATCAACCCATCACCTAGGTATTAAGCCCACCATCCATTAGCTATTTATCCTGATGCTCTCTCTCTCCCTGCTCCACCTTCCCGACAGGCCCCAATGTGTGTTGTCCCCCTCCCTGTGTCCATGTGTTCTCATTGCTCAGCTCCAATTATAAGTGAGAACATATGATGTTTGGTTTTCTGTTCCTGTGTTCGCTTGCTGAGGATAATAGCTTCCAGCTCCATCCACGTGCCTGCAAAGGACATGATCTCATTCCTTTTTATGGCTGCGTAGTATTCCATGGTGTATCCATATCACATTCTTTATCCAGTCTATCATTGATGGCTATTTAGGTCGATTTTGAGAAGACATGTTTTTCGTTAATTTTACACCAAGAAGATAGAGGAAAAGAAAGGTTAGCCAGTTGGAGCAGGTGGTATAATATTAATTAAAGACTAAGAATAATTGGGACAATTTGAAAGCAGGACAACCTCAATATGAGCATCCTGCAATCTCATTAAACAGTTACATAGCTAGGTGTAATGTTTTTAAGTTGATAATAGAGTAGTTGATGATACTCATTACATTTCAAAGTAAACTTCAGTCACAGTGAATGCCTAATAGTTTCAAATATATGTGTGCTTGTGTGGCATAATGCTGGTTTCCCTGTATATATTTTGGTTCTTGATTTTTGATTGTTCCTGTTGTTGTTGTTGTTGTTCTTTTATATTCACCACAGAAGCTAAACTCAGTGGTGTGTAAGTTAGGGCTTTTCTGTGGACCAATTTGTTATTAGTCCTTGCTTTAGTGTCTGAATAATCATAAATTATCAGGGAGTACATGAATATAAATGTAGAATGTGCTACTTCAGGTTATATATTTACCTTTTAAAAACTCAAACATTGCTTTTTATTTTTATTGGTGTAATAATGCTTAAAATATACTTATATTTGTTGTGGTTTTTTCTTGGGTTTTTCAACTTATTTTTGAAAATAAACTACAAAGTCTTTAGGCATTAAAGCAGTTTAGTCTATTTTTCTTTAATGAAATACAGATAAAGTTTATATCTCAAAATCATACATTAAAAAATAAATCCTAGAATTAACATGGACATAATATAATTGATATATTAATATCTAAATAAGAGCCAATTACTTAGGTATAAAATTGCTCTAAACAAATATATTGTAACTGTATTGGATTTTGTGTCCAAGCTATATTTATTACAGACGATTGAATCCAAACTCAAAGCAGTCATTAAAATAGATTTTTCAAAGTAGAAAGAACTAATTAAATTGTCTATTCTGTTTACTTTTCTATCCCTCCCTCTCTCCTTTTCCTCTTCTCTTCCTTCTCTACCTCTCTCTTATTTTCTCCCTCTCTTCGTCCTTCCTTCTTTTTTTCCTAATTTCCTCCTTCAGGGGCATCTGCTGCTAAATGGTCATTCTGCTGTTTTATATTCTATGCCCAACCAGTACCCATACATTTGTCTGACTTTGAGAGGAAAATTTCTGAAAAATACAAGGGAAGCACAGAAGAACATATAAAAGAAAGGAAAGTTTAATGTACGCAGCTCATTCCTTACAAATTAGTGAAAAACTTCTTAAAACGAGAGTCCCAGGTCCACAGTGCATTTTTTGTTTCTCCAATGATCTAAACCCTTATGTTTGCATTTTTCTTTTTATTTCGAGGTATAATTTTGACATATTGAAACATCCACATTTTAAGGGTATACATAAATTAGTTTTACTTATATATACATCGGTAATTCTATACACATTGAAGATTAGATGTATAAAACAATATGGACATATGTAGTTCTACTTCATTGTGATTTTAAACTGTATTTCCTAGACACAAAATGAAGTTTAGCATTTTTGTGTCTGCTTATTGCCCATTTGCGCTCTTCTGTAAACCGTCTATTCAAGTGTTTTACCCAATTACTCAATTGCATGCCAATTCTACTTTTCTAATTGATCTGTAGTTTTGTATTGGTTTGTAGTTGTCTCTGTATACTTTATTCTGAATAAGACTTTGAATATTTACTCCCACTCTGTGACTTCCCTTTCCATGTTTCCACTTCCAACATAGCATAAAAAATAAATTTACTTTTGTTTTTATTTTATTCTTTAAGATCATTTATATACACTTCTCATGCTTGACTGAGTTAATGTATTATTCATTATTGTGGGAATTAATAATATACATTTCAACAATGTTTAATATAATCAACAATTATATAAACAGTTCAATATACACAGTTATGCATCATTTCTTATATGTACCTATTTTTAGCTCAACAGTATTGTGATTTCTCTAAGAATCAACTACAGGGAAATTACTGACAAAAGAAAGTTCTTTGCTTTGACTTCAAGAACTGTGCTCCTTAAGGTGATGGAGATATAGGTCTATTTTTTCAATCACTATATTTCTTAAAAGTAAACTGAAAATATTTCTGAAGTGAAGAATCTATGAGTTTTAAAATCCAGTGTTACTGATTTAAGCAGCAGGTATGAAATGTTTGGAAAATGCTAGCAAGGGAAATAAGGGTATTTCATAGCTAAAAAAACTACTGATTTATGACTTTAATTATACTTTTACAATTAGAACAAAATATCTGAAATTTTTTGTTTAAATAATTATTCTATTACTAGATTTGTTAGTAGATGAACTCCATAAAATAGTCATGTTAATAACCTTACACAAAAGTAAGAATCAATACAAAATTCCCAATGAGGTTTGCTTTGTTTCTATTACATTCTCTTGCATTGTCTTTCTTGAGAAGGTAGAATATACTAAAATAACTGAAACTAAATTATTCATGCTTTCCCTAACTCAGCTAATTTTTCAATAAAATAACTGGAATATATAAACAGTGCACATAATTTATCTATGAATTGTGATGGGAAGGCAGAATTAATAATTTTTAACAACACCATTTTTTTTCTGGAGGTTCCAGAAAACTTTCTAACAGATATAATTATTCAGCTAATATTTATTCAATTGCTAGTAATTTCAAGGTCCTATGAGAGCCATAAAAATAAAAAGATATTACCCATCTTTTAAAAGATGGGTAGCTATAAGGATAAGATTGTACAAATTATAATATGAAGGGTAGAGTAAAGGAGATACAAACACCCATGCAAAGAGAAAAAGGTACAAACACTACTGCAAGAAGAAATGCATTTGATTACAATGGGGACATTAAAGGGAGAAGCTGTCCCAATTTGTTTAGAAAAATAGATTCAGCAAAGGAGAAATTTAACTCATTCATGAAATGTAGGTTGGCATTAGGTGATTGGATGTAGAGAATAAGATGTTCTAGCTAAGGCAGAGAACATTAGAAAACTCATACAGGTATGAACAAGGATGGAATTCTTAAGATCTTCCAGTTAATTTGATACATCAGTGTGCATAAATTTGGGAACAAACAAGGAATGAGTTGGAGGGGTTGTCTGAGGCTGCTCTAGATTTTAGATTGAAGGAAATAGAGGGTATTATGCATGAATATACATGTTTAGTTTGGAATTTTAATAAGATCACTATGGTAAGTTGTCAATCATGGCAGCAGGGATAATAAATAGAAAGGTAAATCACTATAGATGCTAGGACTTAGAGCTCATCTTCCCAATTCACATCCTAGGCTTTACAAAAGGCAGAATGATGGACTCTCTTTTCTGGAACTGTCCTGCTGACACTATCATTAAAACTTAACTATTTGTGTACCCCTGCACACAGAGACCGGTCTACAGGAGTAATTTTAGAAAAAACCCAAATTCCCACCTAACTACTACTCTCCAGTAACATCCTCATATCCATCAGCTTATGTTGTTTTTTCTGGGGACCACTATATACAGGTTTCTGAACAAATGGCAAATGCAAGAGTGACAGATATTAACAAAATGTATAACAAAATGATATCAAAATGATGAAAATAATCAGAACAAACCTCGAGAGAGGGTGATCATAATAGAGTGACCATAAACAGTGAACACAGTCTGAGAAATAAAGGCAAAACAGGTAGAAGAGATGACTGAGAGAAGCTTATACTGATAGATCAGTAAAATCCTGGATTTGTGCCTCTTTGTTCTTTTTGACTCAAAAGACAACATATTCAGCTTTACCTGGAATACTTGGACTACTGCATACATTTGTTTCCCCTGTTACTCAGTCTAATTTTCAGAAACAGCTAAGAGGAGAGTACTCATTACAAACCCCCTTTGGAGAAGAAGTAGATTAAAAATGCAATGTAAGTAGAAGAGATGATTTTGAATGTTCGTAACACAAAGGCATTATAAATCTTGGAGGTGATGCATAACCGCCCTTATTTGATCGTTAAACATTTTATCATAGATCAAAATATCATTCTGTATCCCATAAATATATACAATTACTATGTTTCAACTAAAAATCAAAGAAAAAATACAACGTAAGAATCAAGCATGCAAACTAGTATACATACAAATGACATCAATTGTCATGGAATGGAGGGTGGTGACGGAGAAAATCTAAGGGTAAGAATAAGAGATATCGCTGAGATATATGAACCTAGAGACCTAGGCTTACTCATCTTTACATCTCAATACCTAACATAATTCTAGGCACATAGAAAGTGCTCAAAAAAGATCCAGTGAATGAATGAATTAGAAATGTTTTATAGCATACTGAATGCACTTCTAACATGTTAGTATAATGATGATGTTTTTATTTTTGAGTGGGAGATAGGTGCTGCATGTTAAAAAAAAAAAAAATCACATTTGTCCAGCCCTAAGTGATACAGTTTTAGTGTTTAGTTTTATTTTGTTTTGCCATATTTCGCATAAGTTTAAAATGATCATTATCAAATGGCTTTAGATTCCTCAAGAGTAAGAATATTACTGTTTTCTTAAATAAAAACATGATATGCTGTCTGTATTTCATTTGCCCCTCAAAATTAAGTCTCTTTCTTTCCATCTAACTCTGCCCAGGAAACTGACCTATACTGATTACATCAGCTTGTTCTCCTGCCCTCTGGCTTCCTATTGGATTTAGTCAAAGGAGAACAGTGCTCAGAAATGCCAATAAGGGGGAGAAGGTTAAGGTACATATACCTCTGGCATCTTCCCTGCAGATCATTCAGGGCTGGCTGCATTCCTGTCAGGAAGCTACCTTCGCACACCCCTCTGCTCCCTCCCTTGTCTTTTCAGGCCTAAGGTTAATAGCATAACCTCACTGCTGCTAGTCCCAAATTGTTGCACTATCTTTGTGATTTTTCCTATATCCTGCACAGATGCTTTATTATACTCTCTTCAAATTATTCAATTGCATTTTGACATTCCTTTCCCTTTAAGATCCTGACAGACACACATGATAATAAATATTAATAGAACACATCTAATTTGACATGACTTTGGTGAAATATTCAATATGTTTATAATGGATATGCTTACAATCACACACAAATAGAGCCATAAAGTTTATGTATATATTTCAGTTTTAAGATCTTGTCTCATTTATATAAAGTTTTCATTCAATAGCTGACAGTCTCTCAAAAGATACAGAAACATATAATCTGAGCATGGATTATGTAAAAAGTCAATAACGGTTGCTGCTAAGAATAGAAAATGTATGTAGAAATATCTGTGAAATCAGTGCCACTCAATTTTATGAGCATATATTCATAAATGAGTTTAATAGAGGCAACAAATTGTGTAAATTACAACACTTCTAATAATGGTATGACTCACAAAACTGGAGCTCAGTATTGTCAGGTTGTCTATGTGATATGGATTAGTTTTGTGTTTTCAACCAAATCTCATCTTGAATTGTAATTCCCAAGTGTCGAGGAAAAGACCTCTTTGGAGGTGATTGGATCATCGGGGTGGTTTCCCCCACGCTGTTCTCAAGATATGATGGTTTAAAGGTAACGGCACTTCCCCCACCTCTTTCTCTCTCCTGCCCCCTTGTGAAAAAGGTGCTTGCTTCTCCTTTGCCTTCTGCCATGATTGTAAGTTTTCCAAAGCCTCCTCAGCCATGCAGGACTGTGAGTCAATTAAACCTCTTTTGTTTATAAATTACCCAGTCTCAGGTAGCTCTTTACGGCAGTGTAAAAACAGACTAATACAGAAAATTAGTACCTGGAGCTTGGGGCAATGCTATAAAGATACCTGAAAATGTGGAAGAGACTTTGGAACTGTGTAATAGGCAGAGATTGGAAACTTTTGGAGGGCTCAGAAGAAGACAGGAATGTGTGGGAAAGTTTGGAACTTCCTAGAGTTTTGTTGAATGGTTTTGATCAAAATGCTGATAGTGATATGCACAATGACGTCCAGGCTGAGTTGGTCTCAGATAAAGATGAGAAACTTACTGGAAACTGGGGTAAAGGTCACTCTTTTTATGCTTTTGCAAAGAGACTGGTAGCATTTACCCCTGCCCTAGTGATCTGAGGAACTTTGAACTTGCGAGAGATGATTTAGGGTATGTGGTGAGAAGAAATTTCTAAGCAGTAAAACATTGAAGATGTGCCCTGGCTGTTTCTAAAATATATAGTCATATGCATTCACAAAAAGATAATCTGATATTGGAATTTATGTTTAAAATGGAAGCAGATCATAAAAGTTTGGAAAATTTGCAGCCTGACCATGTATAGATAAGAAAAACCCATTTTCTCAGAAGAAATTCAATACAGTTGCAGAAATTTGAATAAGTAACAAAGAGCCAAATATTAATAGCCAAGACATTGTGAAAAATGTCTCCAGGGCATTTCAGAGATCTTGACTGCAGCCCCTCCCATCACAGGCCTGGAGCCCAGGTGGGGAAAATGGTTTCATGGGTCAGGCCCAGGGACCAGCTACTCTGTGAAGCCTTGGAACATGGTGTCCTGCATCCCAGTCACTCCAGCTCCAGCTATGACTAAGAGGGACCAAAGTACACCTAGGGCTGTGGCTTCAGAGGGTGCAAGCCCCAAGCACTGGCAGCTTCCACATGGTGTTGAGCCTCTGGGTACAGAGAAGACAAAATTTGGGGTTTGGGAACCTCCACCTAGATTTCAGAGGATGCATGAAAATGCCTGAATGTCCAAGCAGAAGACTGCTGCACGGACAGAGCCCTCATGGAGAACCTCTACTAGGGCAGTGTGGAGGGGAAATGTAGGGTGGGAGCCCCGTCTGGGGCACTGCCTAGTGGAGCTGCGAGAAGAGGAACACCATGCTCTAGACTGCAGAAAGGTAGATCCACTAACAGCTTGCACCATGAACCTGGAAAAGCTGCAGGCACTCAACACTAGCCTATGAAAGCAGGCACAGGGACTGTACCCTGCAGAGCCACAGGTGTAGAGCTGCCCAAGCTCTTGAGAGACCACCTCTTGGATCAGCATGCCCTGGATTTAAGACATGGTATCAAAGCATATTATTTTGGAGCTTTAAGATTTAGTGACTGCCCAGTTGGGTTTTGGAATTGCACAGGGCCTGTAGCCCCTTTGTTTTGGCCAATTTCTCCCATTTGGAATGGGAGCATTTACCCAATGCCTGTACCTTCACTGTATCTTGGTAATAACTTGCTTTTTATTATACAGGCTCATAGGCAGAAGGGGCTTCCCTTGTCTCAGATGAGACTTTGGGCTTTTACTTTTGAGTTAATGCTGGAATGAGTTAAGACTTTGGGGGACTATTGGGAAGGCATGATTGGTTTTCAAATTTGAAAAGGACATGAGATTTGTAAGGGGCCAGAGGCAGAATGACATGGTTTGCCTCTGTGTCCCCACCCATCACATCTCAAATTGTAATCCCCACATGTCAAAGGAAGGACCTTGTGGGAGGTGATTGGATCATGGGGGAGGTTGACTCCTTCCTGTTCTCGTGACAGTGAATAAATTGTCATGAGATCTGATGGTTTAAAAGTGTGGCACTTTCCCCACCCCCCACCCCTGCCACCTTGTGAAGAAGGTGCTTGTTTCTCTTTTGCCTTCTGCCATGACTGTAAGTTTCCTGAGGTCTCCCCAGCAATGCAGAACTGTGAGTGAGTCAAGTAAACCTCCTTTCTTTATAAATTGCCCAGTCTCAGGTGGTTCTTTATAGCGGTGTGAAATGGACTAATATACTATGTCTTCATACACATAAAAATAGACATTTGTTTATGAATGTATTGACAAATATACAAATTATTTCCTTAATAATGTTAAAGGAAATGATCTTAGGAAGTTTATTACTCAGGCCAAAAGTGACATCAAATAAATGATATAAAAGATGAGCTATTTCTATAAAATTATTCAATTTATTAATTCTTTACAAAGAAAATTAGAATTTAGGTGAGTGTTATTCATTTTTACATGAGAAAAGGTTTTATTTAGATTTTTTAAAATGTTTATTAAAGTTTATGTTTTACAATAATTTAGATTCACATACAGTTATATAGAAACATCTTATGTGTCCTTTACCTAATTTCTCCTGAAGGTAAAACATCGCAAAATTTATAGTGCCATATCACAGTACAATTTTGACATTGATAGAATCGACATCTCATTCTGATTTTTCCAGTTTAATTTAGCTAGTGCATATATGTGTGTGTGTACATATGCATCTGATTTTTAAAATTATAGTGTCAAGTGAAATAAGCCAGGCACAAAAAAGACAAATACTGAATATTATCCCTCATAATCAGAATAAAAAAATGTTGATCTCATGGAAACAAGGAGTAGAATAGTGCTTACCAGAGGCTGGGGCTGTTGTGTGAGGGAAGAGGAGGAGGTGCTGGTCAAAGAATACAAAATGACAGTCAGATAGAAAAAATAAATTCAAAAGATCCATTTTACAGAATGATGACTATAGTTGTTGAGACTATATTGTAATCTTGAGAAATACTAAAATAGTGAATGTTAAGTATTCTCACTACAAAAATAATAACTATGTGAGGATTGCACATATTAATTAGTTGGATTTAACCAACCCACAATGTATATGTGTCTTAGGGCATCATGTTGTACACAGTAGGTACACATAATTTTATCTGTCAATTACAAAAATAAATGTTTTAAAAAACAAAAAATAAAATTATTGATACATGGTTTTTATATCAGTTGAAAATTACTATCAGACTAAATTCAATGTAAAGATTTTAGCAATATAAGGCAATAGCCTATATATAATATATTCTATACATTAAATATATATAAAAGATAATAGAATATATAATAGCATATATGTTAGCCTATATGTAATAGAAAAATAAACCTGGAATAAATAACACTTCATTTGAAAAATATTTGTTTATTAAACAAGCATTTTTATTTAGTTTTCTTTTGAACATATTACCATAATAAATGATTTTATTTGATTAAACTTAAACAGATTATTTCAGAATTTTCTTTTGAACAACTGAAAGTGAAGAAAACTATGAAGATTGGAGATAATTCTAAAGTTATCTTTGGAGATAATTGTAAGAAGACTTCTATATATGATATTAATGGGGAAGTGATCCACTCCTCCTGCCCCCGACCACTACTGAAGCGAGTAACTGAAATTTAAGAATTAAAGGGGACCCCCAGGGACCCTGAAACTTGAAAAGCTGTTGATCTATGTGGCAGAGTCTTCTACTTGAAGGAAGCAATAAAGAGGGGAATCTGCTGATTTGTAGCAATTTCTCCTAAAAACAATAGCGAGAAAATGTAGATACAGAAAGCCTCACTAATAGGCCCCATATTGTAAGGAGTAAGGACTGGAGGAGGTGGTAAGCACAGTCCATATAAGGAGTGCTCTATTTTTTCTGGAAGGCTGAATGTAATGCAGCAGCAAGTAACCTAAAGCAGCAGGAGCAACTACTTTGTCCTTGATGTGACAGTACCACCATCCTATTACAATGGATAGGAAGCTGGACACAGACACAACTTGTAACTGTTGTGGTGCCTATGCCAAAAAACCCAAGATATGCAAAATGAGCTCCTATACGGTGCACACAACAAAAGATTCATCAAAGAACTCTTGTCAAACATCTTCTGATGAGACCACCTATAGCTCCAACTCTCTTCCAACTCTTTTTATTTTGGCACAACACTGAGATAGTAATGCAAATTTATATTAACTGACCACTTAATCCAACATACATTGAGTAGAGTCTAATGGTAATGAGTTACACTGTGGTGTTGGCAAAGAATCTCATTTCTCTTGCTTTTGGGCAGCTGTGACTCAGAACATCTTTGTTTATTTAATGAGGAATGAATTTTACAACAAAAACCAAAAAACAGCCTGGATCACCTAGAAAATTGTCCATCATAAAATCCAGAAAATACTTTATTGAAGATGCAGGAAATAGAATTTTTTAAAAAAGATTACAAGGCCAGGCGTGGTGGCTCAAGCCTGTAGTCCCAGCACTTTGGGAGGCCGAGGTGGGCGGATCAGGAGGTCAGGAGATCGAGACCATCCTGGCTAATACGGTGAAACCCCGTCTCTACTAAAAAATACAAAAAACTAGCTGGGTGAGGTGGCGGGCGCCTGTAGTCCCAGCTACTTGGGAGGCTGAGGCAGGAGAATGGCGTGAACCCGGGAGGCGGAGCTTGCAGTGAACTGAGATCCGTCCACTGCACTCCAGCCTGGGCGGCAGAGCGAGACTCCGTCTCAAAAAAAAAAAAAAAAAAAAAGATTACAAAACTGTTTTTGTTTGTGTGATTTTGCAAACAAAAGAGTTCTTCAATGGACTTAAAGAATATGTAGAGATAATAATAGAAATTTCAAAGATTAGGATGTGAGATAGGATATTATAGGAATTAGGAATTAAAGAATTCATAGGTGAAAATCTTCAGTGTAATCATAGTTTGCTAAGTAATCTGTAGAAATAGATGGTTTAAGTAGATTAGAAGTGAAGCTCATTAGAGTTGAAAGAAACCCAGAGACTCAGGTATGACTATTACAGGTTCTTGAGGTCATTGAAAATGCTGTTACAAGAATCAATGTCAAAGGTAGATTGGAAGCCAGAAACTAGAGAGAGAAAACTGTAGGGCAGCAGAGAGTAGCAATAGAAATGAGGAGGGGAGTAGGGCTAGAGATCATGAGCCCTAAAAGGGTTTATATTTATGAATGAAGGTGAAGGCATAGATTAAATAGTCTGTCATGTACACAGTAATATGACTGACATATCATGAGTGTTGCATATATAACAATATTCTTATATATCATAAAGGAGAATATCAGGTGGTTTATTTTGCAGTGATGGATGGATGTAACCATTTCTTAAGGACATTAGAGTGATATATAGGGAAAGAATCACTTTTCCTCTATGTTTGCTGTATACTACTAATCATATATGTAATATGTAGTAATAGTAGTATAAGATATATAGTAGCACAGTAAATGTTAAGATGCATTATTATTAGTAGCAGTATTTAAAGGAAAACTAGAATGTTAAGAAGTTTGAGAGATAATATATCTCATGTCCTGAATATTAGATTCCAAAAACCTAAAATATTACCTCATTTAATCTTTATAATAGCCACATTAGGTAGATATTATTATATCATTTTAAGGATATAAAAATTAAAGTTTACTTAATCTAGATCAAACTGATTCTAGACGTCATGCTTTTACTTTTGTATCATTTTATCTCATTTCTTTCATTGTTACTTTTACCATGACTGATTTATTTCATAGATCAAATTGTATTTTATTTGTTCTCGTCAAAAACAATTCTTACACTTTAGTAGCTTATTTTACTGTTATGTCATGCTGTTTGACTTAAAAGAGGGAATACAGTAAAGGGATATTAAATGGAACTTTTAGTTAACCCAGACTGTAGACCAAGTAAGCATACAATGTAAAATACTACTTTATAGAATCTCTGGTGATTGAAACTTCACCAATTTTTAGTGTTATTTTTTGTGTATGGAAGCAATTGGTATTTGATTTAATATAAATATTACCTTGCAATACATTTGATTTTCACTTGTTAAATTTTCAATTATATTAAAATTGTTTATATGAACCAACTATAAATTTTAATAATCTATTGGAATTTAGAGATTAAAAAATTGTGAAAAATTCTGTAAGATAGATCTACCTTCTTCAATTCATGGTGTAACTTCCCAAACTCTTATTAATAATAAGATTTTTCATCAGGTTTTAGTTATATCATGCTGCTAAAGCTAATATACCACATACTGATATGATGAATAATAAATTCATAAATTAAATTTTGTTTTAAACTTAATGTTTCCATCTGTTTCTTATTGCAGTTCAGGAACAGGTTAAAAGTTCACACTGTTTTTTGCAATCTTTAACTTACAAAAATAACTTTTTATTTCAAATAAAATTGGAAACTTTTGCTGAAATGAATCCTGATAATTCAATGTAATCTTGTTTTAAATAATTAAAACAGTGTATTTCCTCTATCTGTCCCACCATCTTTAAGTACTTTGTGCATTTTGACATATTTGTATAATATTCCAACTATAGACCTCGTTTACAACACTAAAATAAGCACATCAGAGTTACACACAAATGCATACAACACATCACAACCACTTCCATCAACTGCTTTATTAAGCAATTATTCATGGTGGTGTGTATACGTATATAGTAATTTTAAGGCGGTTCTCTATAGATCCTCAAAAAGGTTTAATTTTTTTTTTCCATCAAGTTTAAAGAGGCTAGCATTTTTAGATACAAATTTTCCTAACTTGGACATTTTGATGTTCATAATAATCCTAAGCAGTAGAGCAGAAGTCATAAATATAATCATTTTAAATGTTTCCAATTCATTAGAAAGTGTTGTCATTTTATTAAAATGCATTGCCTAGGTATCAACAATCTCTCTCAATATTTGCTTTAGGGATATAACAATTTTTCTTTGCCTGCCTCTAGTTCTATAGTGAATTATAGTTATTCAGGAGCAATTCATTAAAAATAGCCTTCCTTCTGCTTGGTGTAATGAACTAATGCTTGATCCACAATCTTGAAAGAAGATTCCAACAACTATTGTCCTTCATCTTCTATTCATCATTGAATGATTATAGCTTTTGCATTTAATACTTTTCCGGAAAAAAAAATCAATCTTAAGTCAGAGTTGCAGTCTACTAATGATTCTATAGTAATTGCTAATCAGAAATGAAAGGGGAAATATCACTACAGACCTTAATGAAACAATTAAAAATCATATGCCAACAAATTAAACAACAAAGGTGAAATTCCTAGGAAAACCCAAATATCACAATAGACTAAGTAAGACATAGTATCTAAATTCTGTGACCTAAAGTTGATTCTGATAGTTAAGGTTGTATGTGGTAAGTTCTAGAATAACCAATAAGAAAATAGCTCAAAGATACAGTAAAAAATCACTAAAGAAATTACAATGTTACATTAGAAGATAGTCATTAATGCAAAATAATGCAGTTAAGGGGAACAAGAGGAACAAAAGAGACATGACATATGTAAAAAACAAAAAGTTAAATGACAGATGTAACACAACTATGCCAATAATAACTTCAAATGTGAATAGATTAAACAATCCTATCAAAAGGCAGTAATTTTCAGACTGGAATAAAAACAAAGGCCCAACTATTAACTCTCTACTGGAGACAAAATCAAGATTCAAAGATACAAATAGATGAAATGTGAAGTAAATCTCAAAAGAATGAAAAGCGATAAATCATGCAAACACCATTCGTAAGAAAGGTAGAGTGGCTATATTAATGCATGACAAAATACACTTAAAAGAAAATAAAACAAAGTTATTAGAAATAAAGACATTTTATTATGGAAGAGTAAATATATTAGAATGGCTTAACAACTATAAGCACATATGCAACTAACAACAGAGACCCCTAATATGATGAAGTAAAAATTGACAACTAAAGAGAGAAATAAACAAGTTGACAATAATAGATGGAGACTTCAGTATACCTTACTTTCAACAATATATAGAGCCAAGCAGGATATCAAAATTAAAATGAAATGTGTATTACTAGAAACTAACTAGAGAAATAGGCATCTATAGAACACTCTGCTCAATCATAGTGGAATGTACATTATTTTCAAGCTCTCAAAGAATAAAACATTCTTCAAAAAGACTATGTTAGGTCATTAAACCTCAATTAACTTAAATTAATAAAAATAATACAAAGTTTGTTCTGACTACAATGGGATGAAATTAGAAATAAATAACAAAATCAAGTTTGGGAAACTCAACACTAGTAAAAATTAAAAACAGAAAAAACCTAACAATCCTAAATAGCCAATGAATTTTAAAAAGTAAAAGGGAAATTAGAAAATACTTTGAGATTAATGTAAATGAAGACACAACATACCAAAATTAAATGGGGTCTAACTAACGTGGGGTTTAGACAGAAATTTAAAGATACAAATATCTGTATTTAAGCAAAAGAAATCTCAAATCAATAACTTAAATTTCACCTTAAGATGTGGAAAAGGAAGTGCAAATTAAATCTAAAGAAATTAGAGGGATGTAATAAAGATTAGAGAAGAAAATTAAATAGAGAATCAAAAAATAATACAGAAAGTCACTAAAACCAAAAATCGACTCTTAGAAAAGATCAACAAATAGGAGAATATTATGGAATACATATATACAAAAGACTTGAAGAGATGGTTAATTAAAGATATCAAATGGCACTTAAGCATATAAGAGGACACTCAACATTATTGTTATTAGGGAATTGCAAATAAAACAATAATGAAATACTATTACAGAGCTTTAGAATAGCTAAAATTAAAAAGAAATGATAATCCAACTGCTGGTGAGGCTATAAAGCAACAGGAACTCTCATCATTGCTAGTGGGAATGCAAAATGCTACAGCCTCTTTGGAAGACAGTATGGCAGTTTCTTATAAAGCTAAAAATAGCTACACCAAACAATCCAGCAATTATACTCTTTGGTTTTTACACAACTGTTTGGAATATTTATGTTTACCCCAAAATCTACACACATGTTACAGTAATTTTACTCATAATTGCGAACAACTGGAAGCAATCAAGGTGTTATTTAATAAGTAAATGATGAGAACCATGTTTCTCACTGTTGGGGTAAGAGGTTACTGTAAGCAGGGTGGGTAGGCTAGAATGTCCATGTAGTAAGATTAGAGTTAAAGACTCAATATGAACTAACATTTAGTTTTATATATGTATATATATATGTAAAATATAGATAATGTTTTATTATATATAATAAAATGTATTTATATACAATATAATATAAAATATATAATACAATTATATCATATATGACAATAATTATATACATAAAACATATATTATATATATAAAATGTGTGTGTATATATATGCTTACATATAGAAATAAATAGGTGGGTGGGGTGGGTGTGAGGATATGAGTACATAGATTAACAACAAGCTTATTTCTCTGTGCTCCGTCTCCTGAGACAGCATAGAAGCAATAATATCACAGCAACAATGGATATATCTAGTGCCTAGATCTTGGTTTAGAATACCATTCTTCAGTAAAAGAAATCAGGACTCCTTCCAGGAATCTTTAATTCTAGGACTGAGACAGGAATTCTGCAAGTTGAGTCTAACATCTTTTACTGAAAGAAGTTAAGAGAGTGCTTAAAAAAAAAAGCTTGATTGTGTGTCACAGGGATCCAAGACCTAACTGAACGAGCATTCAGTGGCTACAGATGGAACAATTTGAGAAAGAAAATACATAAGTAGTATTGGATTATAACCCAATATATGAAATCAATACCTACGAATCAATGATGATATAAGTAAATAAATGAGGAAGCACATACAAATTTCCTATGTGAAAATTTTTCGAATACTTCATGTAGGTACTCCACCTTTAAGGAGGTGGAGCATAATTTCCCATTGTTTACGTGTGAGCTGCTTATAATGAGTTTTGTCTAAAAAATACAATATGAAAAGGGAGAAATGAAAAGTTGACTTTGCAATTGACTTTGCAGGGGAGCTGGTGATAAACACCAGCTTAAACTAAGTGATCAAGGTTGACATCAATAGGAATAAGTCATATTGATGGTATGCACCTTTGATATGATGTGATGACAATGACACTTGATCTCTGTAATATTCTTCTAAAAACATGAACTCTGTATAATCATGAGATAAACAGTCAGCAAACCCCAATTGGGGAGCACTGTACAAAATACCTGACCAGTACTCCTTTGAACTGTCAAGATCATTGTCTTATTTCACGCTTGCGCTGCCAATAAAGACAAACCTGGTACTTGGTAATTTATAAAGGAAAAAGGTTTAATTGACTTATAGTTCAGCATAGCTATGGAGACCTCAGGAAACTTACAATTATGGTGGAAGGGGAAGAAAACACGTCCTTCTTCACATTGTGGCTGCAAGAAGAATGAGTGCCCAGTGAAGGAGGAGGCCCCTTATAAAACCATCAAATCTTGTAAGAACTAACTCACTGTCATGAGAACAGGATGATGGAAACTGACCCCATGATTCAATTATTTCTACTTGGTCCTGCCCACAACAAGTGGGGATTCTGGGAACTACACTTCAAGATGAGATTTGGGTGGGACATAGTGAAATCATATCAATCATCAAAAACAAGAGAAGTCTGACAAATTGTCACACCCAAGAGGAGCCTAGGGAGACATGACTAATAAATGTATTATGACTTCCTGGATGGGATTCCAGGATAGAAAAAGTAATGATAAAGAAAATCTGATTAAAGTATGATTTTTTCATAAATTCTAACAAGTATACCGTTCTAATGGAAGATAATAATAATGAAATCTGGGTGTGAGGTATACAGGAAATCTGTATACTATTTTCAGAATAATTCTAAAACCTCTAAAATAAATTTTACTTAAAATGTTATTTATTTAAAAGAAATGTTTACACATAAGACTAATAGTTCCTAATATTGTTTCACATTCACCAAGCTTACCCTTAAACATTTATAAAGACTGAAAACTCTTGTAAAATCTGGCAATCCCATAGCCAGAATCCTGGAGCAATTGCTAAGACAGGACTGATAGATCCAAACAGAAATGCCACAATCTTGAAACTTACTGCGATACAACCCCAAAATATATGCTTCGTTCCTCAAAAATGTTTATTATTTTCACCAGATCTGCTTCCCACCCTTATACTTACCCTTAACTCTTCCTGCATCCTAAGTTCAAGTTCTGAGAACAGATCACTTTTCTCTGAGGCTGGTGCTTCTTGAGAACGCCAAAGTGCTCCTGTGCTTTTATCCTCTTATCCCACGTTTACTCAGGAAATGTAGCTATCAGAAAACAAAACTGGAATATTAATAATTAGTTGCATTATGATAAATATGTTTCTTTATTTTAAAGGTTTTAAGTAATGGAAGAGACCTACAGTACCCGAAAAGAATACTGGAATCTGAAAATATTCCAAAAATCAGGTCAGACTGCCAGAAATCCTGAATTTGCTAATAGGAGGTAATAAAGTTGTCCTCAGTAAAAGCCCACTCTAAACTGGAAATGGCGGAATAAACTAATGTCAGTTAATCTGCTCTTAATTCTAGGTCTCTGAAAGAGATTTGAGTGCTTCAGAAGGGCTTCAAAGTCAATTCATACCCTTGCCAGCTGTCAAACCCGAGTGAATTCTGCCAAATAAGAAAAAAAAAGTAAAGAGAAAATATCAATAGGCCATTAAAAACTGAAGCAATGGAAAACAAAAAAAATACCTTAAAGTTTTAATACAAAAGCAGACTTCTAAAAACTCCTCACTACAGCATCAAGTAGAAAATTCATGGCACTGTTTCTATACTCAACAGAATGCAAAAAGATGTGACTTTTATCAAATAGCAGAAAGCTCAAAGAGGAGCATGAGATGAGATGACAAATTAACTGTTAGAAGTAAAAGGCAGAGAAAAGAGGATGAGAGTAGTCATATAAGAAAGAATTGCAAGAAAATTATAAATGCACTAATAAAATTAAGGCATTTAAGACAAATATAAATGTTAGGTCATAAATTTTCTTTGTTAAAACTGTAGCTCAAACTGTGGGCTATAAGAATCAACAATATTTATTGAGAATATTTTGAGAGATTTTTGTCACAGTGTCTTTTAGGAAAAAATAGCAATAGCAGCAATGAACAGAAATATTGAGTCAAATATGGAAGATAAATAACAAACTTCCAAATGCTTATTACAAAGGCAATCCAGATGAAGTATTATAAAACTCAGTTTAGGCTGGGAGCTGTGGCTCACGTCTGTAATCCCAACACTTTGGGAGGCCGAGGTGGGTGGATTACATGAGGTCAGGAGTTCAAGACCAGCCTGTCCAACATGATGAAACCCTGTCTCTACTAAAAATACAAAAATTAGCAAGACATGGTGGCACATTCCTGTAGTCTCAGCTACTCAGGAGGCTGAGGCAGGAGAATTGCTTGAACCCGGGAGATGGAGGCAGCAGTGAGCTGAGATCGCACCATTGCACTCCAGCCTGGTAACAGCATGAGACTACATCAAAAACAAACAAACAAAACAACTCAGTTTAGGGCAATGTATGATTTACCACTCTTCACTATAAAATGGAATTTTCCGTCTGTCTGCCAGAAGCTTTCTTCTTGAATTTTACTTAGGCTTTTTATTATTTATCCTTTATAAAATGTAACTCCTTACTTCAAGGCTATATTTGATACAATGGCTTTTTTTACACATTTACTGTCAGAATATATGTTCACTTGTACATTAACCATAGATATTTGCACGTGTTTATCATACTGATAATTTTGACCTCATAAGTATGGGTTTTCTGATTGTGTTTTATTAACACACCAATTCTAAAATGTATAGACTCAGAGTTAGCAACGCCAACTCTAAGCTTTTCCCATAGAATCTATTTGTGCTAGAAAAAAATTGGGAGACTATAGCAAAATTATTTTACAAATTAAATACAGGAAATCAATTTTTTTCTCATGAGAGTAGAAGTCATAAAATAACAAAAATGAATGAGTTTTGTGAAGGGAAAGATAAAAATAATTCAAAATAAACGGGTAAATAAATTAAAATTAAGAAAGAGAATTCATGTACAATATTGAAAATGCAGATTTAAAAATGTTTTAATACACCTTAATAAATCCTGAAAGCTAGTGGAATTGAAGCCATATATTAGACATTACTTTTATTTATATGAAGAACATTTATGTGCATGTGTGACAAGAGCTTATAATGTTTGAATCAACATACCTGAAATTGTATAAAAATTCTCCAGAAATTTTTAAAAATGAAATTACCTTTATGTTTTAATTCTAAAATTGATACATATTAATAACAAATCAACAGTAGAGAAACTTATAAAGAGTAAAATAAATTTTTGTCACAAAAATATCCATTGTTAACCCTGTAATGTCTGTATACTTATATCTTTTACTATGTACACCCTAACACATAGTAACATATTCCCAAATTAGAATAATAGTAAACATACTCCTCTGATTATGTAAACCTAAATTTTTAAATTAGCAATGCATCATGAACATGTTTCTAATTTAATAATTCATAGAATTAGTATCACCATGTTTCATGGTCCCATACTGTCAGATTATAGGGTTTTCTGAATTTTTGACATTTTAAACAATATTCGACTTTGGAGAGTATGTTAAAATGTACAGAATGATGCACTAACTGGTGTTGAAGAAGAGTGGGTAAGGTATGCGTACCTTTATTATAAGTTTTATGGAATGTAGAATTAAGATATTGAAAAATTAAAAAAAAAATAGGTTTCAATTGAATAATGAGGCATCTCTCTACTGTAAAACTCAACAACGCCAAAAGGTTAAAACTCTCATTTATTTTAATCCTAGGTGTAATTTTTCTGTAATTTATTTATATGTAGGTGTACCATTTTTTCATGAATTTTCTTATCATTTTGAGGTAAATTTTGATATAATTTTACTAATGTGAATTTACTCGAGTACTTCATTTTTGGCTGGCTATGTATTTCTGCAGTGCGGCAATAACTAGCCACAATCTCCTGCTATAATTTCTCGAAATGATCAATTAGACTTTAATAAGAAAATACTAATAACAGATATAGTAGTTCTATGTGACTTAACCATGCAAAATTATTTATATTTCTCAGATTTAGTAAAAATAATAAGATGTGTTAGGTTACAATTATTTTAAAATTTATTTCTTAAGGAGGCATTATATTTTGAAGTAATTATAATCATTTTTACAAAATAACTGACGAGGCACTCTTTTATCTTGCTTCATGAGAAATTGCTTCGAGAATTACAGCCAAGAGTGCAGTGAAACTGAAGTGACTTTTAAGTTCTTCAAGATTTCAGTTTTGAAATTAAAGATGCTAAACCTGACATTTTTGTACTGCATTAAGCTGTTAAGTAATCATAATGCATTTTTAACTTTTTAGGTTAGTATCAGTTTTTAATTATGGAATTCAGAATTAATGCTAAATTGCTCCAGCTGTAATACCAAATTTCCAATTTTACCTATACAAACCTATAACAAGTTATCAAGAAATAAAGAATGTGACTACATAGTTCACAAACTTTAAGATACATGCTTTTATTCCATTTGCACAACTTGACTTACTATATGAGTCTCGTTTCTATTGCTACAGAGGTAGTTTATTAATAGAACAACGCTTGTGTTTCAAAAAACTAATAAATATTGATAGGCATACACTGGCACAAACATTTTCAGTAGTTTGTATTTAGTTAAAAATTTCATCTCTGCAATAAAGTTCATCAATCTTTGTGGAAGGTTGATGTGTCTTAAACTCAGATTTATAAATGCTTGTCACACCAATAAAGTTCAGTCATTTAAGTATTTTGTAATTAGGTAAAGGTTAAATTCAAGCTTGGTTAATAAAGTCCTTAGGCAAATAAATAATGTTAAACAATTCACAATAGTGTTGCATAGTTTTAAAAAGTCTCTAATATGTAAAACAAATAAGAATTGTAAACATCTGTACATATTGTAGAAATTGCCAATATTAATTGAGGGTTATGATTTTATCTATATTTTGACATTTGTAAAATTTTAATCTTGTAGTTGAAATACATTCATGTTTACCAAGAGTAAACATGTTTGTAGTGTGTAGATATGTAAACTGTTAGTTATAAAGTAAAATCTTCAAAATAGTTTGAGATAAGAATACTCCTGAGCATACAAATTCAGAGAGATTTAGATTCATACTAGTAATATCAATGAATTTTTTAAAAATTTATAGAACTTACATTGATTATTTAAATAATTAATTATTAGCCACATAATATTCTTCTTTTGTATTATGAAGTAACATATTGCTATGCATAAGAAATATTAGTTAAATGTCATACGTTTAAGGAACAAATAGTTGAAATGGGAAGATGAGGGCATTCACAGAATCATCTTAAAATTCATTTTGTTTGGCTAATGTAATATGTATTTGAACATGTCTCAGAAGATAATAAAACCAATAGTTGAAGGGAACTTCTTTTGTTTCATGTTTATACCATAGCTCTATATCTGAAAATAATAGTCCATAAGTATATGTATATTCTAAAGAGAATGCCAGCCCGGTTTCGTGGCTCATGCCTGTAATCCCAGCACCTTGGGAGGCTGAGGAGAGCAGATCACCTGAGGTCTGGAGTTTGAGACCAGCCTGGCCAACATGATGAAATCCCATCTCTACTAAAAATACAAAATTAGCTGGGTGTGGTGGCTTGTGCCTGTAATCCTAGCTACTTGAGAGGCTGAGGCAGAAGAATCACTTGAACCCAGGAGGTGGAGGTTGCAGTGAGTTAAGATCACACCATTACACTCCAGCCTGGGCAAAAAGAGTGAAACTCCATCTCAGGAAAAAAAAAAAAAATGCCAAGAAGATATACTACTACTATACTACATGTAACCATTTGGGTCTAACATACATAATGATTAAAAAGAAGATACAATAATTCCATGTTTATAAATGTTATAAACAGGAAAAAGTAAATTATGTTATTAAAAATTAAAAACTTGTAATAAGAAGTTGTGAAAAGTAGTTAAAGAAAGCCCAATCGTCATGAAGATCAGGACAGTGGTAAATTTTGTGGGGAGGAAGCCATTGCATTGGTAATGTTGTGATAGTAATTTCCTGACCTGGGAGATCACTACATGGCTTTCATTTTATAATATTAGTGAAACTGTGCAATTAGGTTCTATATATTTTCTATATGTACAGTATTTATACACTATAAAATTTTTTTAAAAACTATCTTCTTGGTGTTTTGAACAGAGGATTGGATGAAATGCACAAGCAAGGCAGCCGAAGCAGAGATTTATTTTAAATGAGAGTACACATCACATGGTGGGAGTGCATTCCAGCAAGGGGCTCAAGATTGTGAGTTACAGAATTTCTGGGGCTTAAATACCTACCCAGGAAAGAATTCCGAGGATGAGCCCATGGTGATAGCAATATTTCATTGAATGGTACTGCTCCTTGAAGAACAGAGATGACTCATAGGCAATGTGCCCAATATCTGCAAAGTATGGGCTCTTAGCAACTGTATTCATATTCACATAAACTCACTTTCAACTGCATGCAAATTAAGGGGCAGGACAATGCAAATTGAGGGGTGGTTTATTTTGAACTTTCCAGGAAAGTTACCCTCCTAGGGTCCTGCGAGCAGTTAGCTATGAGGAATAAGAAGAAACTTTCTTGCTGAATTCATCATATTCTGTGTTCTCTTACAGAATAGAAATTTTTAGCAGACAAAGGAGTTGGTAGGGAGATATTTAGATAGTGGTGACTTCCTGGTTATTGCCATGGAAGGAGGTTGTAATTTCTGGTCGCTGCTATAGAATTTGTAAACTGTCATGGAGCTGGTGGGAGGGTCTTATGGTAATGAGTAATAAGGACAGCTAGCAATGGGTTTTTTTGTTTGTTTTTCTGTTTTTTAACCATCTGCTATTTCCTGCGCGTCTCTTCACTTTATGTCCAGAAAACAAATCCTGTGAGTTTCCTACCTCAATACTATCAACTACTCCGCTTGAAGACTAGTATGCTAAACACTGAACCCTCATGGCTACTCTCCATGAACCTGAACACTTCTGTTCCACAAGTTGACTATGTTCCAAAGTTAGCTATGTTTGTTTATAGAGTAAGAGGTATTTTTAAAAAAATTATACTTGCTATTTTTATAAACAAGTATATTATATAAACAAGTATATAGTTTAATTAGCTATTATGTAAAAAAGTAAAATATGCCCATGAAAAGAAAGAATGATTTTTATAAAAGTTCAGTGAAATGTTCCAAAAAAAAAGATTTGTATAAAAACTTAGAGCATTAATTTTAGGAAACAGTTAAGGAGAGCATCCATAAAAATCTAAGTGATTCCTCTATACTTTGCAAGTATCTTTAATTTAATGTTATATTTTAAATATCAAACTCTATGTTATAGGATATGTATTATGATTGCATTTTATATAGGGAAATGATATGGGATTCTAATCAGCAAAATCAAAGAAAAAACTTAGCCATGATGATATCCATTACATTTTTGTTTTCAAATAAAGGCTTGGTTTTTGAAAAAGACATGATATCCTATTATAATTAATGAATCAGTATGTGGCTTCAGTGTGGTTTCAAAGTTTTATGCGTGTGTGTGTGTGTGTGTGTGTGTATGCTTGTAAAATTAAAAGTTTGTATTTCCAAGTATAAGTTAGTTTTTCATTTATCCAACTGAAGAGTGCTTCTGATTCAATAACTTACCAGGGTTTTTATTGAATTTCCATTACTAAATCAATCATAAAAATAAGCAATTGTGTGTAGTTCTTTTGTCCTTAGATTTTTTTTTTACACAATGGATATTTTTCCACTTTGCTCTTTAATTTTTTTAATTTTTTTTAATAAAGGATCTTTATTGAATGAACAGTAATATATTTAATGAATACACTATTGATGTGGCATAAATCAGCAAATATTTATCATTGCCTGTGTTTGCCAAGCACCTTTCTAGAAACTGATCCCTTGAAAACATATCTTTTGAGGAATATATCATTCTTTTAAAAAGTGGCTAAGTTACCATCTCTGTAAACTCAGTCCAGAAAGGCACTCACAAGAGAAAAGAGAGTTGTTGTGAGCTGACAGACTTAATGAAATGTGTTTAACATAGAAGTAAATTTGTCTCTATTTTTACTTGTAAAATTATCTATAAATTCCCTCATATATTCCTTTTTACATTTTATGATTTTTTTGTTGGTGTTTAAAATATATAATATTTAATTAGCATTATTTTAGTATGGAATTCCAGGTATAAATATAAGATTATTTTCACAATACTTAACCAATTATTCCTGTGCCAGCTATCAAATAACCCACACTTTCCTTACATATATGAACTGACATATTTATCATCTGTAGGTCTGTTTTTAGGTTTTCTATTCTGCATTGTTCTCTGCCTGACTATTCCTACATCTGTATTAAAATATTTCAATGAATGTCGTTTGTTAAAACACCAAGAATTCATGTTTATTCTAAAAAATAATTAGGATTACATATTAGTTACCCCAAATAATAGTCACTATTATTTTATTACAATCACATTAATAGAGCAAATTAATTTGCAAGCATTGCCATTTTTGTGATATGTGATCATCATATAAACATACTTAATATGTTTTTACTTCATTCCATGTTTCTTCTGTATATTGGAGTAAAATTTTAAGTATTTCTTCTTTGGTTCCTATCTATATCTTGCTAATGTTTTTATATATTAAAATTATTAGAATACATTTATTTTTACTAAAGTAATAAATAAAACTATTGACATCTAAAGATTTATTTTTACAATGCCTTGTAATTAACCTTTCTGCTCAAATTTCATTCTTTCTCAAGGTATCAGAGCATAATGGAGACAATAATATTGTTGCTTACTATAGATTCTTTAGTTTCCTTACTTCCTTGTCTCTTTATTTTTACTCTGTGGTATTTGCTGAAGTTTCCAAAGCAGTATGAAATAGTACTGTTGTAAAAATGCATATTAGTCCATTCTTACATTGTTGTGAAGAACTACCCAAGACTGTGTAATTTATGAAGAAAAGAGGTTTAATTGACTCACAGTTCTGCAGGCAGTACAGGGGGCATGGGTAGGGAGGCCTCATCAAACTTATAATGATGGTGGAAGGGCAAAAGGGAAATAAGCACATGGTGGCAGGAGAGAAAGAGCAAAGGGGAAAGTCCTACACACTTTTGAACAACTAGATCTCATGAGAACTCAGTCACCATAGGGAGAACAGCAAGGGGGAAATCCGTCCCCATGATCCAGTTACCTCCCACGAGGTTCCTCTCCCAACAATGGGAATTACAATTCCACATGCAATTTGTGTGGGGACACAGAGCCAAACCGTATCAACATGCATAATTTTCTAATTGCTGATATCCATGGAAATATCTCTACTTGAAGAATGGCAAATTATTTTTTAATTACAATGCCAAATCTAATCAATTAATAGTAGTTACTCTGGTAAATGTGTTGTGAAGGTTTCTAAAGTGAGGTCTAAGCTAAACAGAAAATAATAGCATGGTTAGTTAACAATGTCTGTCACATATATGAAGGTAAAGAAGAAATAAAATAACACCTATTTGCCATCCTTGTTTTAATATTTAATATTAAAGGTGCAATATTTTGGAAGAAAGTTTTAACTAGATTCATTAAAAGCTCTTAAATGTTCCAAATATTTCCAATTTTAAATAATGTATGCTAAAATTTTTTTGATAGGATAAGAAAGAAAAGTTCTTTATGTTCAAGAAATCACATCACAATGTTAACATTACCCTTTTACACAGTATAGCCAAGGGTGATGATCTCAGAGCAACTCAGAGCAAATCTTTGACCTAATGACCTGGCTCATCCAGGCTTGTGCCTCTGAGGTTCCAAATAGCCAGTGGAAGTAAGAAGGATTATTCATGTTTGAATTTTACTTTAATACTGAAAATGTTCACCACCATAGAGAACATGATATACAGTCATGCATCACTTAACACTGGGGACATATTCTGAGAAACATATTGTTAGGCAGTTTTTTCATTATTCAAACATCATAGAGTATATGTAAATAAGCCCAGATGATATAACCTACTACACACCTAGGCTATATATTATAGCCTGTTTCTCGCAGGCTACAAACCTGTATAGCATGTTACTGTACAGAATTCTGTAGATCATAACACAATGCCAAATTATACAGTAAAACTACAGTATAAAAGATAAAAGTGGTACACTTCTATAGGGCACATACATAAATGAAGCTTGCAAGACTGAAAGTTGTTCTGGGTAAGTCATTGAGTGGGTGGTAAATGAAAGTGAAGGTCGAGGGCATGAGTGTGTGCTAGTCTAGACTTTATAAGCACTGTTTACTTGGGATACTCTATAAAAAACATTTCTTTCTTCACTAATATATTAACCTTTACTTATTGCAACTTTTTTCACTTTATAAGCGTTTTAATTTTTTTTAGCTTTTTGACCCTTTTGAAATAACACTTAGCTTAAAACACACACACATTTTTATAGCTCTTTACAAATATTCTCTGCCTAGGCTCAGTGGCTCATGCATACAATTTCAGCACTTTGGGACGCCAAAGTGGGAGGATAGCTTGAGGCCAGGAGTTCAAAACCAGCCTGGGCAACAGAGTGAAATCTCATCTCCACAAAAAATTTTAAGTATTAGCCAGGCACGGTGTTGTTGTGTGCCTGCGGTTTTAGCTGCTCAAAAGGCTGAGACGGGGGGGGGGAGCAAGATGGCCGAATAGGAACAGCTCCAGTCTCCAACTCCCAGCGCGAGCGACACAGAAGACCGGTGATTTCTGCATTTTCAACTGAGGTACTGGGTTCATCTCACTGGGGAGTGCCGGACAATCGGTGCTGGTCAGCTGCTGCAGCCCGACCAGCGAGAGCTGAAGCAGGGCGAGGCATCGCCTCACCTGGGAAGCGCAAGGGGGAAGGGAATCCCTTTTCCTAGCCAGGGGAACTGAGACACACAACACCTGGAAAATCAGGTAACTCCCACCCCAATATTGCGCTTTAAGCAACCAGGCACACCAGGAGATCATATCCCACACCTGGCCGGGAGGGTCCCACGCCCACGGAGCCTCCCTCATTGCTAGCACAGCAGTCTGTGATCTACCGGCAAGGCAGCAGCGAGGCTGGGGGAGGGGCGCCCGCCATTGCTGAGGCTTAAGTAGGTAAACAAAGCTGCTGGGAAGCTCCAACTGGGTGGAGCTCACAGCAGCTCAAGGAACCCTGCCTGTCTCTGTAGACTCCACCTCTGGGGACAGGGCACAGCAACACAACAACAACAACAACAACAAAAAAGCAGCAGAAACCTCTGCAGACGCAAACGACTCTGTCTGACAGCTTTGAAGAGAGCAGTGGATCTCCCAACACGGAGGTTGAGATCTGAGAAGGGGCAGACTGCCTGCTCAAGTGGGTCCCTGACCCCTGAGTAGCCTAACTGGGAGACATCCCCCACTAGGGGCAGTCTGACACCCCACACCTCACAGGGTGGAGTACACCCCTGAGAGGAAGTTTCCAAAGCAAGAATCAGACAGGTACACTCGCTGTTCAGAAATATTCTATCTTCTGCAGCCTCTGCTGCTGATACCCAGGCAAACAGGGTCTGGAGTGGACCTCAAGCAATCTCCAACAGACCTACAGCAGAGGGTCCTGACTGTTAGAAGGAAAACTATCAAACAGGAAGGACACCTACACCAAAACCCCATCAGTACGTCACCACCATCAAAGACCAGAGGCAGATAAAACCACAAAGATGGGGAAAAAGCAGGGCAGAAAAGCTGGAAATTCAAAAAATAAGAGCACATCTCCCCCGGCAAAGGAGCGCAGCTCATCGCCAGCAACGGATCAAAGCTGGACGGAGAATGACTTTGACGAGATGAGAGAAGAAGGCTTCGGTCCATCAAATTTCTCAGAGCTAAAGGAGGAATTACGTACCCAGCGCAAAGAAACTAAAAATCTTGAAAAAAAAGTGGAAGAATTGACGGCTAGAGTAATTAATGCAGAGAAGGTCATAAACGAAATGAAAGAGATGAAAACCATGACACAAGAAATACGTGACAAATGCACAAGCTTCAGTAACTGACTCGATCAGCTGGAAGAGAGAGTATCAGCGATTGAGGATCAAATGAATGAAATGAAGCGAGAAGAGAAACCAAAAGAAAAAAGAAGAAAAAGAAATGAACAAAGCCTGCAAGAAGTATGGGATTATGTAAAAAGACCAAATCTACGTCTGATTGGGGTGCCTGAAAGTGAGGGGGAAAATGGAACCAAGTTGGAAAACACTCTTCAGGATATCATCCAGGAGAACTTCCCCAACCTAGTAGGGCAGGCCAACATTCAAATCCAGGAAATACAGAGAACGCCACAAAGATACTCCTCGAGAAGAGCAACTCCAAGACACATAATTGCCAGATTCACCAAAGTTGAAATGAAGGAAAAAATCTTAAGGGCAGCCAGAGAGAAAGGTCGGGTTACCCACAA